>NC_077234.1:181131243-181431243 GCF_027887165.1 Monodelphis domestica | reverse complement strand
CAGTGAAAGCTGGAACCACTCTGAGAATCTGCTAGGACAGCTACCTGCCAGACTTTTCTGATAAGTTATAAAGGAGTTGCAATTTATATTGGTAAAGAATCCACAACAATGAAATTACAACCACTGATATATGGTTGTACTACATGACCAAGTAGGAGGTCTCTTCCTATCCTGAAATTCTAAGATCTTGTTCAAGGCATTTCTCCCTAAGAGGAGAGTGGCACTGTACAATCATTAAACCAGCCCTCCAATTTCAGATTAGATGATTCTGAGTGTAAAAATCTCATGTTAGGCTAGAGAGAGAAGGTAGGGTCAGCCAAATTCAATAGGCTCTTTGATTCCCTCTGAAAAAAAAACACCACCAAAAACAATTCTAGTTTCCTTTCTTCAGAGGAATAGAATTATAAATCTCTCAACAAAGCAATTGCAATGAGTCACTCCTTAAGGAAGATGGGATAGAGATGATCATTTTCCTACTGATGCAAGGGTTGATTATATCTTTCCCTGAGATTGTTGAAGTAAAATATACATCCCTTGGCATAGACCTTTAAATCTGAGAGAGCTAAAAACAATTATACAAGATTTATTATTCAAATAGCAACTGATCAATCAGCCAAAGCTCTGTGGGTAAGTAATGTATTTCTTATTGTTCAGAAAATGGAGAAATAGATTGTTTTGGCTAGGGAAGGAATCAGTTATACTGGTATAATTTGCATGTGCCAGAGAAATACCTGATAAAAATGTTCCTTTAGGTAGAGTATGTTATTTCTGGCCAGTATTAGTAATTTTTAGAAGTAAAGCACTGGGCTACTAGTATTATTAACTGACAACCTAATTGATTTCCAAAAAGTATTTTCTATGTATTTAGAAGGGCAATTGAATTGTCATAGAATGTGCATTGCACCAAGCTTTGAAAAAGACTAATTTAATGGAGCATTAAATGCTTTAAAGACATTATTTAACCTATTACTCATCCTAGAAATTTTGCTTGCAGATGTTTCTCTTAGAAGATAGGGTTACAAAACGTGGAAATTACCACTCCTATTCTTAAGAACAAATCACTATGGCAAAGGATTGGAAGGAAAAGAAAATATGAAAACCAAACTTTTTACTGTTTCCACAAAAGATACTACTTTGGCTAAATTACTCTTGTATCAACAACATAGTATATGCAAAATGGGAGAAAGGATATAAAAAGATGCATACAACTTGTTTATGAAATTCATTTTTTTTCATGGGTTGCAAAGAAACAATTATTATGTATATTGGTTTAATAAATATTGAGAAGTAACTGCTAAAGTTTCTCCAGTTGTGCAAAACTTTAAGGAGTCTCTGATATGGCTGCATAAAATCTTTCTTGGTTGTCACTTAAAGAATTTTATTGCTAGAAGGATCCAAAACACTATATCTTAGGAAAGCAGGGGATACTTTAAATGTATTTTTCTTTCCTTTTCAAAGTTTTATTGATGCCTTTTGATTTCTACATTATTTACTAATATGCTTTCCTTCTCTTCATCCCACATCAAACTTCTTTATTTTACAGATAGGGTAAATTGAATGACATGCCCAAATAACTCATGGTAGACTCTAGATATCAATCCAAGGTCCCCTGGTGCCCAATATAGTCCTTTTCCTAATATACTCCTCAAGGTCTTTATTTCTCTTTTCTATATCTTTCTCAGTAATTAAAACCATTTCTGTAGGTTTTTATAGTACCTCCAGATAAATTAGGGGTGAGAATGATCTAAAGACAAATTATACCCAGGTGATCTTTCTAGATTGAAGAATCTCAGAATTATAAGAGTATAAAAATGCCCTTGGTAATCTAATACTTTAAGGTCAGGACACCGAAGCCCTGAGATAGATTCACTTAGTTGAGGACACTGACGTCCATGTATGAAAGGTGATTTGCCCAAGATCATAGCTAGTAAGAAGCAGAACTAGACCACTACTCCTAATAAGGTCTTTTGACCCCAAAGCTAACAGTATTTCTACTAACCCAGTCCAGAGCCCAGCTCCCAAGTTTTTTAAGACAACCTAAGGTGCAAAGTTGGCATACTAAAAATAGTTGTAAATCTTTCCTCAGAGGAGCTTTTGTCAGTTATATTTTATTTTAATTTTATTGCCAGTTATATTTAGAATGATTATAATCAATACACTGTAAATTCTTAAGCTGAATTCCTCAAAAACCACCCAGTCTGAGCCATATCTGGTCAACACTCACCTCTACAAAATACTCATTAAATGATCACTTAACTTATCCCTGAAGACATTCATTGAGGAGGAAATCAACTAGCTCCAAAGCAGCTCCTCTCACCTTTTGGACTGCTCTATGGGTTAGGGACATTTTTCTCACCTCAAGCTAAATTTGTCCCTTTACACAACTAGTACCCCCTGCCCCTGGGTCTCCCAGTGACCTCCAAAGGGCCAAGTATTACAAGTGGAATACCTCTTCCAAATGAGTTCAAGCCAGCTATCACATACTCCCTTGATCTTTCCTCCTCCAGGCAAAATATTTTCAGTTGTTTCAAGTAATTCCTCATATGGCATGAGTCTGAAGCCCTTCCCTATCTTGACTATCCTCCACTGGATGCTTTTCAGCTTATTAATTTCCTTCCAAAAGTATGGTGCCCAGAACTGAACAGAATGCTCCAGAAATGGTCAGAGAAGGCAGAGTCCTATGGGGCCATCACCTCCCTAATCCTAGGCACTATGCCTCTCTTCAAGCAGCTTAAATTGCATTAGCTAAATCACAGAACCTTAAGACAGGGGTTCCCAAACTATGGCCCGTGGGCCACACACAGCCCCTTGAGGCCATTTATCCAGCCCCCACCGCACTTCCCGAAGGGGCACCTCCTTCACTGGTGATCAGTGAGAGGAGCTCTACTTCAGGTGACATAATCTTTTGTGTGGCACCTTGTTCTGAGAGTAACTGAACAAGAGCAAGGCGCCACGCAAAGGATTATGGGGCTGCACAATGGAAGACATCAGCACGGTGAGCAGCGATCTGGGGGAGGGGATTTCACACTGTGTACTGCTGCTGCCCGGTATAGTGGTGGCAGTGATGGGCCTGTGCAAGGTGTGACAGGCTATCACAGCCAGCGCTGCAGCTTCGGCTATCTCAGACAGCGCTATACAGATTTGTTCATAGTTTTTTTCATAGTCCGGCCCTCCAACGGTCTGAGAGACGGTGAACTGGTCCCCTGTGTAAAAAGTTTGGGGACCCCTGCCTTAAGAGCTTCAAAGAGGCTTAAAGAGTTCATTGAATCCACTCATTTTATAGGTGAGAACACTGAGGCTTAGAAAGGGTTACTGCTCTGAAATCAAACTTAATTCACAGAAAAGAGTTCCTAAAAAGAAAGGCAAGGACAGGATTCCTCAATTTTCATAGTATGAATGGAAATTCTGAATGGCCTAACATGTACTTTTCAACACAGTAGATGCTTGATAAATGTTTGTTGTCACTGTTAAAAGTACATTCATAAATTTTACACCGGCACATTCTATGCGTGAGACAAACAAGCTTTTAAGTACACTTTATCTTTTTAAAAAATACTTAATAGCAATGTCCCCGAATAGCTAAGTTTAGTATTTATATCATTCTGCCTTGTTGAGAACAGTCATCATTGCTCACATTACATCATACAATAAAAGAACTACTATAAAATATCCAAATTTCCTGAGGGAAACAGAATCTAGAATGCATTTAAAGTGTTTTGCTTATGGAAAACCATTTTAGCATTCTCTTGTTAAATATTTCATTCATTCAGCTAGTTATTGAATACTTATTTCTAAGGCATTGTTCTATGTTACAAAATTACCTTTCATTACTTTTTAATACATTTTAGTATCAGCACAATTCACCAGGCATTACTTGAGCATCATATACTATATTTATTGCTTTTTGACTTGCAATAATAAAAACTTACTGGTTGTTTATTCATTCAACAAATATTTAAAGGATAGCAACTCTGATCTTTAAATAGCTTTTAGGGCAGCTGGATGGTTCAGTGGATAAGAGCCCTAGCCTGAAGTTGGGAAGACCTAAGTTCAAATATGACCTCAGACCCTTCCTGGCTGAGATATGGGCAAGTCACAACCCCTATTTCCTAGCCCTCACCAATCTTCTGCCTTAGAAACCATATTCAGCATCAATTCTAAGATAAGAAGGTATGGTTAAAATAGGGTCAGGCTATTATAGGTGGGTTATAAGGATAAAAATGAGAAGCTACTGGAAGACTGAAAAACCAATACAATTTCCCATTTCCAGTGTTCCTATTTTTAATTTAAGGGGCCAGGGGAATCTTCATCACAATCTATGCTCAGCGTGACAATGCAAACTTGGGCTCTATCAAGAAGCTGGGTCCAGGCTTAAGAAAGTTAGCCTGCTAACTCTGGTTTGTTCAGACCCTATCTGGAATATTATATTCCATCTGGGTTCCTTTAAGTTAGAAAGGGTCTAGATGTGAGCCACTGAGATCGTAAAGGGCTTTGAGTTCATGCTCTACAAGGCCTACTTAAAGAAACTTGAGTTTAGTCAAAAGTGGAGAAAAAGGAGAAAAACATGAGATGTGTTCATGTATCTGAAGGGTTGTCATGCGAAAGATTAGACTTGTCAGCTTGGTTCCAAAGAGTGTTAATAGGAGAAAAAGATGGAAATTGCACCCAACATAGGAAAACATATTGGGAAGTGGTGGATTTTCCTCTATGAGAGTCAAGTTAGGAAGCCTATTTGTCCGTATGTCAAAAGAAGGGCTTTTAAAATCAGGTACACTTTGGATTAGTTAGCTTGTAAATTAAAGGTTTGATCAACAAGCTTTTATTAAGCACTTCTTATGTACCACATAGTGTCCTAAGAAATTTGGAATAGAAATCAAAGCAAAAACAAAAAGTTTCTGCTCTCAAGGAATATTTCCCCCCTTCTAATGGGAGAGAACATGAAGTCCCTTTCAACTTAAAACTCTTTAGTTCAGAGAAGATATTGAACTCTTTATCTTTTCTGAGCTGTTTTATGAACTAAACATTTCCTAATTTTTCTGTAAAACCTACCTGTTTAAAAACAATCTTACTAAAATTTTGCTTTATAAACCCACTCACAAATGAGAACTTAACCAAAAGGTAGTTTAACTTTCCCTTTTTCTCCAGTCACAGGTATCTTTCTTTCCCCCTCTCCATACCAAGTCCAAGCCTTCCCTTAGGTTACTAAACTTTCCTCTTTTATCTTTTTTTAAGACAGAATGTATATAACCACAATGGCCATTGACGTTGCTTTTCCATTATCGTGATTAATTTTTCACCTTCTTACTTCTAGTTTTTTTTTCTATCTGCAACATGCCCATATGCCTTTTTTTTTTATCAAACCACCAAGTTTTTTTGTTTGTATAAAATTATTTATCAAAGAATGTCTTAAGTATTTCTGAATTTTCAAAAGCACTCCAAAAAATAAAATCACTGATATGCAAAACACTGCTTTTTCCCACTCTAAAGTTCTTTGTTTTATGGAGTATAAAATATATTGAGAATTTGTTCATAGGTAACAACTATAACTTTCATCTCATCACAAATGGGATTCATCAGGGAAGAACATGCTCAGCCAGCTAGTTTTAACAGTCATATGCAGTTCCATCATTTATTACTTCAATCCAGATCTGCTACTTCTTAGTCTGATAGCTCAAAACCTCTTATCCCTCTAAGAAGTTGAAACAGTCACCACTCTGGAATCCCATAACTAGTTAGCATGCCAGTCTTCACTATTGAAGTTAACTAGACAAATATCTCTACCAAGTTAAAACAGCCATATCCCACAAAAGGGCAGTGTAGCCCAATGGATATTTAATTGACCTTGGTGCAACAGACACATATGTTCAAATTCTACCTATAACACATACTGTTAGCTGTACTATTCTTAGGCTAGTCACTAACCTCTTAGTGTCTCCAGGAAACTAAGATTAACTCTAAGTTTCAGAGATAGAGCAAATCTTACATTGGTAGAGGGTTTCCTCATTCATTGAAATGGCCGCTATCCTTATTTAATAAATAAAAATGGAACCTATTATAATGAAGACTTGTTCGGCAGGCCTAGTGTTAACTTTGATACCATTATATCTATTTATAAATATATATATACGCACACATATATATAGCTGGTATAGCAAAAAAAAAAGTTTTAAAATGGCAAAAAAAAAAACCCTGACAAAAGCAGCTTTTTAGTTGCATTTAGTTGCAACTGTTCTTTAAAAGGTGACTTCTTTATTCATAGCATAAACTGTAGATACAACTATTTTTTACCAGCTTTAAGGCAGTCTTTACGGCAGAAGTGAAAAATTAAACAAATTGTTTTCTATTAGAAATAAGACACCACCATTTTCAACGTATTGGCAGATCTAGAGGGGGAAAAATGAAGTCTTAGGTAGGATGTTAAGAAAAGATGTAAATACTTTTTTGTGTTCATTTGTTGTCATCTTATTTCAATACTTATATACCCTGTAGGTCAATGATATATTCTACTCAGTTTCTAATCAACTTGTTGGTATTTGACATTTTAAGCAAATTTTTAAAAATACATTAATATTAAATGCTACTAAAAGAGCAAACTGTCCAAAGTTTGATTTATTCTTTAATATCACAGCTGTACAACTTTCATACATACAGAAGGAAATGCACATTGGTTTCACAATGGCAATTGGCTGCATTTCCGATTATAATACAGTAAGTGCAAGTCCACTCAAATTTACATTTATACAACTTATACAAATTAAAGATTGCTACACTATTATTTGTGACAGTATAAAGCTTGATTTGTGTTTAAGTTCCACTTCTAGATCACTTTCTGGTTAAATATAAAATGTACTCAATCATTTTAAAATGGGCCCTTTGGGACTAGGCCAGTATATAAAATATTGTCATGTAAAATTTAACCATTTTCTTTTTTAAAAAATAATCTTTTAACCCTAAACCTGTTATTGAACTGTTATACTGACACATACTATAGTAGCAAGAGTCATGTGTTTAATATCACATTGGTTATTTAAAAATGCAGCAGGCTGTATGTTTATTCAAATACAGCCATCTGGCTAAACATTTTCCAATTTTTTGTTAAGGTAAATATTTTCCTTACATAAAAAATTGGCTTTATGAAATTATTTTCTTTCATATATATTTTAATGGGCTTAAGTGCTTCCCGGGCATGAAAAGAAATTTGAGCCTCTTGACTCACTTGGGTGCTTTATCCAAATCTATTTTTGGAGTTTAAAAAAATGTTGATCCACAGACCACTTTCTGGTTCAGATGTACCAAATGAAAACAAAACAAACGAACAAACAAATCACTGCCACCCCTATAACAGGAATGGTTTATTTTCTAACTTTCTTTAAAAATATACATTTTACAATCCTTGTACCTCCACAAAGGTGGTAAAGGTAATAAATACACTGGTTTTAATTTTTTCCCCTCACTAGTAAAATAAATGTCTACAAACTACCTGTTATAAGCTCTTTCTTTTTTGGATTTCTCCAGTGCTTTGTCCATTGTTTTCTCATTTTCCCCTCTACATTTGGGGCAGTACCATTTGCCCTTTGGTTTATGATTAAGTCCTACACACGAGAAATGAAACCACTCAATTGGGCATTCATCATTATCACAACCTATCATTTCTCCATAGGAGACTTGATTACATAAGCAGTATGTTGGTTCATTTGGATCAATGGGAAGGTCTGCAGGGGAGGCCTCCCTCTCTGCTTTGGCCTTGGATCTCTTCTTTTTCTTTGAAGTTTTAGCTTTTTTCTCCTTTGGAGTTCCTGAGGTGATATCATCATGATCGTGATTATTAGATGCATTCTCCCGGTTCTCGTTATTGCGTTGCCGCCTGGATCGTTTATTATTGGGCTTTTCAGCTTGAGTGATTGTCTCATTCTTAGACTTATCCTGGCTAGTTTTGCCACTATTGCCAGTGGTATCATTAGCCTCTTGACAAGTCTCAAAAAGTTCCACATGACTGTCCACTTGCCTGGTCCGATTCTCAACTAGTTCCACCATTTGGCTAACAATCTGGATCTTTTCATCTCCGAGTTCCTGGCTCCGTATTAATGATCTTTGAATGCAGTGTAAAACTCTCCTCTTCTGTACTGAGTCGGTCTCTCGTTTGAACTTCTCATAATATTCATCCAATTCCTTTAAGATTTCTGCAATGGAAAATAACATTATATTTATACTACAAAAAAAAATTAATACTGTGTATGTGGATTGAAAACAAATTGTCTATATTATTTCTTATCCTATAAAAAAGGGTCACTACAAAGTAAAGTGCTAGAATCTGAGGAAAAAACTATCTTAAATCAAATAGAAGTGCCAACATCTTTCCTTAAAACATTCCAAATTTTTTAAGTAGAAAGAAAAGATGACATCCTTTGAGGAATGCTAATTAATGGGAAAACCTGTGGTTAACAAGTATCTGATCCTAAATCTTTTATTCTACCAAATTAAATGGTGTCCTCTATTTTTTTATATCTACTTATTTCTAGGTAACTCCATCATTTAAAGACTGTTCAGTTTGGAAAATCATTAGAGGAATTTATATTACATACTCATATTTTCTCAACTTTTGAGTTTAAATAGGCTCAAGAGACAGAAATTATTGAATGTTTCTCACCGACCTATCTTCAACCTGAGAACCTGTTATTTTTACACAAATGGAAAAAAATGTAGTTACAATATAGGGAAATAACCTGAGAAAAGTAATGCAATGAGCAATGAAAAGGAGTCAGATCTAGGTCCTAAACTGTTGTGCCACAAATAAGCTGTGTCAGAATATAAGTCTATTAGTCCTAACTATCAACCTAAGTAACGTCCATAAAGAGGCCTCATTAAAAAAAATAATAATAAGATTGGAGATGAGTTTGTGCAAACAGAAAGACATATTGTGGTTTACTTCATTCTCTATCCATGAGTGACTAAATTAGTTTACAGATATCATTTTTTAACCCCAAACCTGGAAGTAGTAAATGTTACCATTTTAAAGATAAAGAAAAAAGGCAAAATAAAATATGGTCAACTCAACTACCCAAAATTCAGTACTCAAAATTCCCAGAAGTCCCCCCTCCATTTTACCCCATCTATATCTTAACTTTCAGACAACATATTAACAAGTGATGATTTTTTAAAAAATGCATTTTGAAAATATATCAACTCAACTAAATTATTTTACAGATATATTTTTAAATGTAGTAAGTTCAACAGGGAAAGTAATCATGACTGTCAAAAGCCTACTTTAAGAGTGTATTTCTCACTATTCTGTACTATTAAGCTAAATGGAATATTTTTCCCTTGAAAGTTTGCAGTCTTTAAAAATACCTGACTTCTCAGGTATACAATTCTACAAACATGTTTATATAAAGCTGTATATTAAAATGTACAAAATGTGTATGTCAATTTCAAAATCTAAACTATAACTGTAATCTACAAAAAGTTGGTACAATAATCTAAGTACATAACAAAAAAGTAACCGTATAACTTACAATAAAAATATATTTCAGGACAATCTCCAAAATTACTGACACAGAGACTAACTAAAATAGCTTGTGTTGCTATTTCTTGGACAATATCCCCAAACTCAGAAGCTCTGATATACCCAAAGATTGGAACAAAGTGGAGATGATCACTAAAAAGTACAGGACTGCCTAATAGTGTCTCTTAATGTAGACAAATGCAACTACAATTTGTATTAGAAAATTCGAAGTTGAACACAAATTTACTATATTTACAAGTACTGTTATTCCATTGACTTGTAAAAAGCTTTGTGTTCATAATGAAATTAGAAACTAAACTAGCTGGGGCAGCTAAGTAGCTCTGTAGAGAGCCAGGCCTGTTGCCTAGAGGTCCTAGATTTAAATCTGTACTCAAGATACTTTTAATCTGTGTGACTCTGGGCAAGTCCTTTAACCCCTACTGCCTACCCTTTTAACTACTCTTTTGCCTGGGAATGGATATGGTAAGGATTTTTTTTAAATGAGGAAGAAAAAAAAACTAAGCAAAGTGGCATTTCACAGAAAAAAGGAGAAAACTAACCCTACTGTATTGCTAAATTAAAATGTAATTACATAGTTGTCTCAGAGTACCTAAAAAAGTAAGAAAAGAGAATTTGAGTTCTTAATAATTTGATACTTAGTACTAAGTACTGGGGAAAGTCCCACAATGTCTGCTAATCTTAATTTCCTATCTATAAATTGGTGAAAAATGAACAAGATTGATGCCTTATAAGAACCTTTTTAGTTGTAAAACTCTGATTCAAGAATGTTTTGTAGGCCACCGAGTTAGAAGTTGCTTGTATTTACTGATTAGTATATGATTCTGAAATACCTTCCTTAATAGGGCTGTAAATAATTGACAAGAGTTCATTTGTGAATTAAAAAAAAAAATCCTACCCAATGGCATTAAGTGCTTATAGAAGTCTACAAAACAGGAAACAAAATAATGCCAAATACAGAAAAGTCTCATTCTTTTTACTGACACCATATTGTTTTGACACTTCAGCCTCAGATTTTAAAAAACTTAAAAATCGCCCTCTAAGATTACAGTAACATGGTTTTGACTAATTTGACTAATTAGAAATGTGGAGGAATTCCAAAAAGCATTTGGACTGAAGTCTGAGATGTGTTAGTAAGTTTCAGGGACAGTGGGAGAAGTAAGAGGGAAGAGAAATGTGCCTACAAATACGAAAAGAATCAAGCATTCAGTGTAACTTTAAAAGACCCCATACACAGCCAACAGCTAATGAAAAACACTGCCTAATATTTATTAAGGCAAATCTCCTAAAGACTTTTTAAGCAACACCCTGTGAACCTATTGAGATGCTGTCTTTGAAAATAATAAAGCTTAAGTTCTTTTAAAAGATAATTTGGGTTAGTCTTCCTCTAAGCACAAATTATGCGAAATTTTTTACGTTAAGGAATGACATATAAATCAAGATGTATGACATGTTAGTACATCACTAAGCTTTCATTTTTCAAAGGGAAATTTAAGTGTGCCAATATCTGAATCATAGGATGGTAGAGCTAAAAAGACCTCTCATTTAACAGGGAAACTGAGGCCCAGAAAGGCACTCCATAAGCTTTATATTTAAGAAAAGTAAATGGTTATTATCATTGGGAAGAAATATCATCTACCTTTCTGATGGTCACAGAGTGGCTTTAGTAGCCCTAAAAACATTTAAGGATTCTAAATTGCATAGTTCAAAATCTACCGAAGAAATAGGGATTCAAATTCAATGACTCCGACCCAGCAATCACTTTAAAATATAGGATACAATAAAAATCACCACCTTTCTTTTTTTGCCTCAGCAATTAGCCACTTGTGGTAACGCTTTTTGGGGTAATGGTGATGAGAAGGTGTCTCTGAGTACGTAAACTGCTCATTCAGCCGTTTCTTACGGCAGATGGCTCGGTTCAGGAATGGCTAGCATTCCCGCGTCGATCAGCCAGGTCAGAGGTTAGGGGTGGCAAGGTGGTCCATTTCAGGGTAGTGGGTTATTCACACATCCCGAATACAGGACTCGAAGGTTTATCAGAGAACTTCTCCCACCCACCCCGGAGGCGGGGGGCTCTAGGCCAGCCCAAGGCCCGCCCGCTCCCGACAGCCAATCCGATTCCGACACAGCCTTCACCCCCCCCCCCTTCCCCGGAAACCTGCAGAGAAAGAAGAGCCGCGGGCCAAACAGGGGCGGTTAGGGAAAAACCTGGAATAGCAGGTGAGGGCATTATCTGGGACTACGTCTAGGCGGCGAAGGAAGGTTCCTTTCTCTTGGCCCATAAAGATATCTCAACCCCCCACTACCCGCTATGGGCGCGCGGCACACCAACAGGCCTGGCCGGGAACTCACTTTTCCCACGCAGCACCACAGCCAAGAAAGCTCTCCGGTTTCCACGCGCGAAGAGCGCGGATCTGTTCCAGGGACCCCGGCGAGCGGCGGCGTGAGTGACGAAATCCGTGGCGAAGGCAAAGAGGCGAAGCCGGGTGCCTCGGGCATCTCGGCCCCGAAGTGACCCGCCCGAAGCCCGCCAGTACAACAAACCCTTTAGGCGCTACAGCTAGCCTGGGGTAATAATCCGAGCCACGGCCCAGGGGAGTGGCCAGAGGTACAGTCGCCTCCAACCGCTACCTCCGCCCACCTTCCCGTGCTCTAACGGCCGGACGTGACACGCAGCCATTGTTCCCAGGCCGGAAACACACCGAGTTCTTTGGTGCCTTAGGAATGGCGAACTTAAAAATCTGACCTGGGCCGGAATCCGTCCAACCCCTCCCGGACGGGCCAATGGGGATCCAGTTTGCAGGTCAGAACTGCTCCACCTCTCCTCTACCCCACCCTGTGCCCTCCTCCTCCTTGAAAGAGAGCGCCTATCAGAATGGGAAGTTGAAGAAGGGTTAGGCTCAGAGACCCGCCCTTCTAAAGGGAAAGCTCCAATCCGTGGTTAGATGCAGAGGGACTGGCCCAGCCCGCGGATCCCAAAGTACCAATCTGAGGCTGGAGGCAAGGGGACTTCGAGATATTCAAAGCAATCCGACCTCCTACCTCCTCACTCCTCCCCGCTTTCTCCCCCAATCCCCCTCCGCCCTAGCCGGGAGGAAAAAAAAAAAGGAAAGCGGCGGAAACTGAGACCGAGGCAAGTCACTGGGCACAACCCACCCCCCCTTCATCCCAGAGACCAATAGCCCGGCGGTGAAGTGATAAGGACATTCCATGGGGAACGTCACGGCCAATTACTAAGAGGCTGAGGCGGGGACGTTCCGCAATATGCTAATAGAGTGAGCTATAAAATTCGCTGCGAAACCGACTATCCGGCAGAGCGCACAGGGCGCCTTCAAACGAGGGGGTCTCGGTTCTTGGGGGTAAGCCACTGCTTTCCCCGCCCTCCCCCCACTCCTCTTTGCTCCCTGCAGCACAGCCTGGTAAACGGTAAACATTAGAAAACTAAGAGTGAGGCTCTTCTGTCACAACCGACCCCACCACCACCATCACGCCGAGTGACCTCCGAGAAAAGTTTCCCCACAAGCAAACAATTCCCCACGGGCATTCCCTGTACCCCCTTCCTCAATACACCCTTCACAGCTAGATCTGTAGAGACTCACAGGTTCAATCCCCTGCTACCTTTCTACAGGTATTAATCTCTTCGCTGCTTCCTCATGAGCACAATATGGATCCGCGGTTTCCTCGCCTTCCCTCCAACCCCCTCCCCCATTACATGCACACACACACACACACACAAATACACACTGCATAAAATTTTTCCTTCAACCCCTCAGCAAACTACACCCTGCAAGCCTTTCCCTTGCAGATCAGTCTTAGTAAGTCTGCACTGAAGAGGAGGAAGTGCAAGAGGGGGGCTGGAAAAAAGAAGGTAGCAGGGACCGCGCGGTACAGAGTATGTACCCCCTACACTTTATGTAACACTTAGGTTTAAAGACCACCCGATGAGCTGATGATTGGGTGTTTAGGGGTACGAGGAGATAAGGAGGACGGAGGTACAAGCATTTCTCAGGAGGGACGTAGCCCTGGTTTGGACTAGACAACCTTGCCCAACAGCAGCAACCTCTCCTCGAACAGCCTCTTTACTATCAGTCTCTGTCTCTACTGCTACTACAGCCATAATGAACACTGTACATTCCTCAATGTTGTTGTGCTGTAATCTGTGTCCACCCTGCACTTCCCCCTTTTCCACCCCCCATTAAACACACACACACACACACAACCTCCAGCACACACCACCTCACCATCACCCCACTAGAAAGCTGTTCTTGTAGTCTAGCTTATATTAAGACCTTTCTTTCTCTCCTCCTTCTTTCTTGTCCCATGTTTTACACAGAAAGACCTTGGTGAATAAAAGAAGCTGAAGACCTTTTGTTCCGCCCCATGACAAGAGCTACCGCTGCAGATCCCCCTGTGCAGCTCTCTCCAGCTCAATAACAGTACTTGCCCCCTCCGCTTCTGCCACCCCCCAATGAAAATTCAACTACCCTTCTTAACCAGGGGCCGAGAAGAGGGAGGTGTAAGAGACTAGGAAAGGGGTAGAAGCATTCACACAATCTCTCACACACAGAACACACACACACACATACTCAGATGAGCTAGGGGGGAAAAAAGAGGGACCCGACCAACCGCCCCATCCATCACCCCCAGCTCTTACCTTGGTATTTCGCGTCTATTTCCCTCATCAAGGAGACGTTTCTCTGCAGATCGAAAGGCAGGGACTCGATGGAGTCCAGATAATCCTCCACATAGTTCACCAGGTGAATCTGCTCCCCGTTTGCAGGACTCAACATGGTTCACCCGAAAGGTCCCCGGCGACTCTGCACTGCTTTCCGCTTCCTCCACCCCCCACCCCCCGCCCCCCTAAAAAAATAGCACTGCAAAATGCAAAGCTCTCTCTCACCCCTACCCCCCACCCCCCGCGGTCTCCGGCTCTCAGACCCCCCAAGAAAGCTACATCTGCTGCTGCTGCTCCGTTTCTCCTTCCTCCTGCGAAACGGAGAGAGACCGAGGAGGAGAGACACCTCCCCCCAGGCCCCCCCTCCCCGCCTATTCGGCGGCGGAGAGATCGGCTGTCGCTCCGGTAACTCGCACACAGGAGCTGTAAGAACAAGCTGAGGGTCGGCTGGGGAGGAAGGGAAACGGAGAGGCGGAGGGGTGGGGGAGAGAATTAAAACAACCGCACAGCCCCCCCCCTCCCAGATGGTGGGGGGAGGAGTGAAGGGGGAGCCGAGCGTACGAAGCGCGCACACACACCCAGAAGGGAGGAGAGAGGAGTAGCAGCAGCGAAGCCGAGTTGCCTTCTATGTATTTGTGCGTGTGTGTGTCTGTCTTTCTCCCTGCCAGTACCGGCTCCGGTTCCGGGTCGGTAAGAAGGAGGAGGGAGGGGAGAAACAGAGCACAGCCTCCTCGCCGCTCGATGCGCCGTACTTATCCAACGTGGAAAACCCAAATACCAGTTTCAAACACTTGGGAAACATTCAGCCCCGCCACGCATGGCGCATGCGTGCCCCTTCCCCCTCTCTCCCTTTTCCCCCCTCCCATCTCCTTTTCACTCCCTCCTCCCTCTCGTAGTCCCCCCCCTCCCCCCGCCCTTTCCGGGGCAACGGCAGCCCCGCCTCCTCTCGGCCTCCCTCTCTAGCCTCACGATGCATAATGGGGGGCGCTGAGGGTGGCCGGGACATCTCCAGGGCCTGCCGTCTGGTTGGAAGTTTAGGTTTCTAATCTGGGGTTTTGTGTGTGTTTGACGGTGGCGGATGGGATCGATGAGAGGGCAGTGGAACCGGGCGCTCCGAGGGCTAGGCGGCGGCCGACTTGAGCCACAAACTTTATTGAGAGTTTTGCGCTTGGAGGCCAAATTGAGGCGGCGGCGCTGACAGCCCGCCTAGGAGCTAGGAGAGTCGCGCCCTCCCAGATCGTAGCTCCGCCTCCGGCCGGCCGGCTGGGCGGCGGAAGCGGCCCCGCCACCGCTACTACCCAGTTCGTGAACGGCCCCGTTACTTCCCCCTTAAACTCTCCCCAGCATCTCCTCCTCCCACATCGTAACGGTGTATAAGTATGACGTTGGCAAGAGTGGCGACTCCAGGATCCAATCTGCTGTTCTCCCTTAGCCGCACAATCCAATCAGAGAGAAGGGTCGACAGAAGGCGGGATGAGCACTGACAATTCATTTCAGGATTTTACTTACTGGAGCCCCGGGTCCTAGGTAGGGCGGAGGTTAGGGAATGAAGTGGGGAGTTTGGTGAGGAAGAATTGTCGGGAGCGTACATGCGCATCGCGAACTACTAACAAGAGGTGGGGGGAAGGGCAGAGGCAAGGGAGAATGTGTGTCCTATCGCCGTTTTAGGGCCGAACTACCATTCCCAGCCTCCTAGACGGCTTGGGCGCTTGCGCAGTTGGCAGCCGCCCTCCCTCCCGCCGTCCCTTTGTGTCTTTCTCAAGAGTTCAGTTTCGAACGCGCTGAAGACAAAGGGTCTTGGGAGTTTGCTTGTTCCTTCCCCAAAAGGGATGAGAGAAGCCAAGTAGGAGTCACGAGTCCCCACTATATCCCTTGGCTGTAAAACCAGTGCCCCGTAACCACCTTTCTCCTGTCTCTCCTGGCGGCCATGAACCCTTATGTCCCCAACAAACTCTTCTTTGCCCTAAACCTTCCCTGGCCTCTCTCTTCACGAATCCCTAAGGTCCATATCCCAGGGGATTTACAGATCCCTCAATCCTCAGACTCTCCTATCGTCTTCCCATTCTCCCGCTTAAGCCTCGAAGACTACCAACCCTTTTCCTCCCTTCAAATCCCAACCCCTGATCAAGTAAGTAAACAAACCGTATTTGAAACTAGCTGTACCCCTACCCTTCCGGACCTATCTGTTTCCATAGATGCTCTCTTCTTTCTCCCCTATTTGCTCTCCGTACTCCCTTCCCTACCCCCCCACCCCCAAACTCCCGGATTTAATGCTTTTTGAAAAGCTCAGGGGTTGATCAACCTCGTTGCCAGGACAACCAGAGATTGGCGAGGGTGAGCGGGCGCCGAGGCCCGGCCCCTCCTCTTCCCTCCCGGGCTTAAAACTCCACGCCCACCTCTTCCTCGTTACCTCCTTCTCTCTGGCTCGCTCCTCTACCCTCCCCCCCCTTTTTTCCCTTTTTTCTTTGCTTTCTAATCGCCCCTTACTACGCCGATCCCCTCCCCTACACTCTGAGCTTTCACGTTCGCTTTCGTTTTCGACGTTGTGGGGCTGTCTCTGTCTTTGTTTTCTTTCTTTAAAAACAAAACAATAATTTGGAATTTACCATCAGTGCAATAACAGGAACTGTGACTACCGCGGGAAGACTCATCGAGTGGGATTATTTGTAGGTAGCACATTTCCTCCTCCTTCCCTCCGTGACTCCTGAGAGACCACTTCTGGTGCACAAACTACTGTATAGTAGCTGAACAGACAGTAATAAAACCTGCAACATCTTTCAGTTAACCCTAGTTGCTTTTTGCTTTATCATCTATTTTGATGATACTGTCTCCTACTCGCTCAAGTGGAGAAGTCTTGATTTTATTTTCTTCCAACAGAAACTATCAAAGGTGATCTCTTTCTTTCTCACACACATTCCAGCCTTTTAGTATTTATGTGTGCCTGGTTTATTTTCTTATCTTTCTTTTTTATTTCAGGATTATTATGTCATTACTTTGCCAATCATCTTGGGAAAAACTATGAAAATCTTATGGTAGTTCTGAAATTTACCTGAGTATATACCTCTGGTGGTTTAATATGGAATGTCTTACAAAATAACTGGCTCCTTATATTGTGTGGAAAACTTGATATTTTGTTGTAGACAGAATGATCTGGTGAAATTTAAGAGTTCCGAAATTAAAAAGAAATGTAGTAAGGGACAGCTAGATGGTTCAAATCTGGCCTTAGTTCCTAGTTGTGTGACTGGAGAAGTCACTTAATGCCCATTTCCTACCCCTAACCAATCTTCTGCCTTGGAACCAATACACTGTATTGATTCTAGGATAAATAGTGAGGTTTAAAATATATATATATGTATATATATATAATGTATAAGACGATATCTTGTGATACTGTCTGGGAATAAAACTTGCTTGAGATGTACTGTGATTATAAGGATGTGTATCTAAGTTGTTAGCACTATAAATATCAACTGAGGTATTATTCATTGCTATCCTCAGGATCAGTTAAAGTTTTAGACTACTGGATGCAGCAATTTCATCACAAAGTCTAAGAAAAAAGATGACTGGCTATTTGCTTGGTAGTTGGAGAGTGAAATGTTTCCTTTGCTCACAGGTTTATATTTCTTTTAGATTTGACCCAGCTTAAAATGAAACCTGAAGCCATTTAGACATTTCTGAAGTTTTACATTTTTCAACACTCCAACTTTACCCTCAACATTAAAAAAGTAAAATGGATAAAAAATATACTTTTTTTTAAACACACTTACAAATATGTACTCTTCTCTTTGATCTGACCATTCTGATAGCTATTCTTCTATATAATCCATCAGATAAATAGCTTGCTTCTTGAGAAAGCTGTCTACACTGGGTAGGACCACTTCCTGTCCTATTGACTGATGATAAATTCTCTGCCATTTGTATTCCCACTTCTGATCTTTATAAAGTCAGTAATGATTTTTAAAAACTATGTCTTAGTAACCACTTTAAGAAGGGCAAACAGGGTTAAGTAACTTGTCCAGAGTCACACAGCTTGGCAGTATGTGAGACTGCATTTGAACCCAGGCCCTCCTAACTCCAGGCTTGGTGCTCTAGCCACGGAACCACCTATTGTCTCAGCCAGTGATTCTCTCTGTCTCTGTCTCTCTCTCTGTCTCTGTCTCTCTCTCTCTCAACCCTTACCATCTGTCTTAGAAATGAAGGCAGAAGAGCAGCAAGAGCTGGGCAATGGGGGTTAAGTGACTTGCCCAGGGTCACACAGCTATGAAGTGCCTGAGGCCAGAGTTGAACCCAGGACCTCCTCTCTCTGAGCTTGAGACTCCCATCTACTGAGCTACCCAGCTGCCCCCCCCCCCCCCTGATGATCTCTTAATGGCTAAATCTAATAGCCTTTCTTGGTCCTCAATTTTCTTGGCTTCTCTGCAGTCTTTGACAATATCAATTACTCTTTTTCTAAACTTATCTCTTAAGTTTTCCTCACACTACTTGCTTCTGGTTCTTCTCTTGCCTTTCTTGTCCTCTCTTCTCATTCTTTGTTGGAACTTCACCCAAGTCAAGCCAGCTAACTGTTAGATGCCCCCAAAGACTAGATTACTCTTTTTCTCCTGCCTAACTAGGGGTTCTTAATCCAGAGTTTGTTAACTTTGTTTCAAATACTGAATGTTTGTGTGTATATGCACATATATGTATATGTAATTAGTTTCTACTATGATCGTATTATATTTATGTATTTAAAACTTTTATTATGAGAATGAATTCACCAGACTGCTGGAGGGATCAATGACCAAAAAAAAAAAGTTAACTTCTGTTCTTTATCACTATTTGGTGAGTTCATCAACTCCTGTAAGTTTAGGAATCATCTCTATGCGTATCATTCATAGATCTGTATATACCCAGCTCTTGTTTCCTAAACTACATTCTGAAATCACCAAATGCCTTTTAGACATCTTGAACTGGACATGCCATAAACATCTCAAACTCATCATACTCAAAACAAAACTCGTGATCATCTTCTTCAAACCATCCCCTTTTCCTAACTTCTCTATTACTATTGAGAATATAACCATCCTCAAAATTACTCAAAATCTCAGTGTCATCATCTTCACCTCCTCAATGATAAGTCATCTCACATATCCAATCAAGTTTGTGCCTTCATAATCTATTTCCTATAGCTACCTTCCTTTTCATTCAGAGCTACCACTCTGGTACATGTCCTCATCCAGCCTTACTCCTGGACTATTTCATTAGCCTTCTTTGGTTTCTTGGCTTCTCACTCCCCATCCTCACCCCTTCCAAATCATCCTTAGAGATTCAGCTGCTAAAGCTAATTCACTTTTTACATTATACCTTTCCATGTACTCCACACTTTAGCAATACCTGCTTTCTTACTATTCTTCATCTCAAATTACTAACCATCTACTGGATTTCTCAAACTGAAT
Organism: Monodelphis domestica; assembly: GCF_027887165.1. NCBI lineage: Eukaryota > Metazoa > Chordata > Mammalia > Didelphimorphia > Didelphidae > Monodelphis > Monodelphis domestica. Next base: position 181,411,613 of record NC_077234.1, on the reverse strand, counting down.
ATCTTATATCCCAAACTCAATGAATCCAAAACGACTCATTTCTCTTTGCTCCAAACCTCTCCCTTCCCATCTCTTAATTACCAAAGGCTTACAACCTCAGTCCTGAACACCTCGTACTCACTTCACATATTCAATTGCCTGACAAATTTTGTTGTTTCTACTTTTATAACGTCACTTATATAATGACTCCTCTCTTCTCACACATCTACTATCTTTATCATATCACACCTGGATTGTTTCTGATACCTTTTGGTTGGTTGTCCTGCCTCCAGTCTCTCTCTACTCTAGTCCATCCTCCATTCAGCAGCCAAAGTGGCCTTAAAGCACAAATCTGATGATGTTACCTTCCCTACTCAATAGACTCTAATGGCTCCTTATCTCCAAAACCAAAAATAAAACTTGCCCTTTGACAATTTAAAGGCTTTCACAAGCTGGCCCTACCTACCTGTCCAATTTTCTTATACTTCTAGCCTTCTTGATTTTGCTTAAACTAGACTCCCTACCTCCCAATAATGTGCCTTCTCTCCCTCCTTAGCACCACCTCCTGGCTTCCTTCAAGACTTAATTCATAATACTACCATTCTGGAGAGCAATGTGGAATCATGCCCAAAGGACCAAAAAAGTATGCATTCTTTTTGACCTAGCAATACTACTACTGGAACTGTATCCCAAAGAGATCAAAGGGTTTTACTTTTGCAGCTTTCTTTGTGGTGGCAAAGTAGTAGAAACTGAGGAGACATTGCCCATCAATAGGGGAATGGCTAAAGAAGTTCTGGTATATGGTTGTAATGGAATACTATTGTGCCACAAGGATTGATAAAACAAGATGAGTTCAGAAAATCCTGGGAAGACTTATATGAACTGATGCAAAGTGAAGTAAGCAAAACTAGAACAGTGTATACAATAATAGAAATATACAGTGGTCAACTGTGAAGAATTAAACTGTTATCAGCAAAGCAAGGTTCCAAGATAAGCTCAAGAGACTCATGATGAAAAATACTATCCATAGTCAAATAAGGAACCAATGAAGTCTGCAGATCAAAGCATGCCACTTCCCATTTTATTCCTTCGTTAGTTTTTTGTTGTATATGTGATATGCATCTTCTGTCATGGCATGAGGAATATGGAAAAATAACTTGCATGGCAGCACTGGTATAATCTACATCAGTCTATTTACTGCCTTGGGGTGCAGGGGATCGGGAGGAAGGGAGGGAAAGAATCAGAATTGAAAAATGTTGGATAACAATTGTCAAAATTTGTTTCTATAAGTAATTCATGAAAATGTTAAAAGTTTAAAAAAGGTGGTTCAAATTTCCTCTACTGTAGTCCTTTCCCCATTTTGTGGCTTCCCCCTTCCCACCACCCCAAGTGCCTTCTCTCTCAGTTTACATTCCATCTACCTTATATATTGTACATACAGTTTTTTAAGTGTTGCCTCATAATGAGTTCCTTGAGGCCAGGATCCACATTTTCCCCTTTCTTTATATCCCCAATTCTTGACATAGTCCTTGGCACAGGGTTATTGTTTAATATATAGACTTTTTTTAACTTGATAGACTGGTACTCTAGTAAGCAATCATCTAAGCTTATAAATCTAGAACTTTTATTCATGAATACTTAAACATTTTTTTGAGAATTAAACAAGTAGGTACAGCTAGGTGGTTTAGTGGATTGAGAGCCAAGCCTGGAGATGGGAGGTCCTAGATTCAACTCTGGCCTCAGACACTTCCCAGCTGTGTGACCCTGGGCAAATCACTTAACCCCCAATGCCCAGCCCTTACTGCTCTTCTGCCTTAGAACCAATACACAGTATTAATTCTAAGACAGATGGTAAGTGTTTAAAAAATAATAACCAAGGAAACTAGAACTACATGATCATTTTTTATTGAAAGAGTTATATAACAAGTACTATTTACTAGTGGGTTGAGAGGAGGCTTCAACATCAAGGAGACTTGGTTTCACGTGCAAGTTTCATATTTACTATGTGATTCGAGGCAAAAACCTCTCAGTTGTCTAGACAGCTCACTAAAAGTTGCAGAGAAGTGACCCTATCCACGTTGGCAGATATGCATTTCAAGTGGGAGTTTTTTATACCAGTGAGATCACAGGTCCAGTGACTATCCCATCATTATTTGTATAATAATATCAACCTTTTGGCTCCGTTGGGAAGATTTGCCTTTAAAAAGCTCTTTACTTCCTAGCTATATGACCCTGGGCAAGTCACTAAACCCCAATTGCCTAGCCCTTACTATTCTTAGCATTGATCCTAAGACAGAAGATAAGGGTTAAAAAAAAAAAAAACCTTTTTACCATAGAATATAATATACTATGGACTTTAGGGGAGAAAAGTCAATTTTCAAATGGGTGACTAATGTCACCCATTTCAGGTCTAAAATACACATGAGGCTCAAGTGTAACCCTAGATTGAAATGTAATTGGGAAATGATTAATAAAATACTATACAATAAAACATACAGAATGCTCATATGTGGTTTTCTAAGTCAATATTCAGCCAATGGGGATCCTTATGTAGGACGCAGTGCCATGGTGGTGAACCTATGGCAGCATGGCAGAGGAGGCAGTCAGAGCTGGTGCCCCCTCCCCTCTCCATACAGTTTGCAGTTCGGGCACTTGGTCTTTAAAAGGTTTAACATCACTGATGTAGTGGCTCCTTTTCTTTTGAGTTACATCCATTGTTTTGAGTCATAGCCATTCTTTAACTGTGGTTAAACATTCTAAGGAATTAATCCAATTCAATAAGCATTTATTAAAGCCTAGTAAGTATAAGGTCCTGGAAATAGAAAGGCAAAACAAGAGTCTTTTCCCAAGAAGCTTAATTTCTATTGAAAAGATACAACATTTCACAGATACAGTGCAAGATTAATAGAATGGCTGCTTAGAAGAGTAACTTTGAAGTGGATCCCTGAAGGAAGCTACATATTTTAAGGGAGAGAGTGTGCAGGGGGAATGAATTCAAGATATGAATGTGAAAAGTCATGAAGGTAGGAAATGGAATGCTGAGTTGGAGGTACAGCTAGAAGGCCAGTTGAACAGAAAAATTGTCATAAAGCATTTTATTTTATTTTTTAAACCCTTACCTTCTAAAGCCAGAAGGCTAGATTTTTGGGATACTCAGGATCACATAGTTAGGAAGTGTCTGTAATATTTAAACCCAGATCCTCTGCACTCCAGGCTCTATCTGCTGTGCTTTGTAGCTGTCCCAAGATGAGGCATTTAAAAAGAGTTTTAAGGTCTCCAAATTATTTAATCAGTGGAAGTCTATTAGGAATCTGTATTACTTTTAAGTTTTGCTATTTGAGTATTATTACAGAAAAAGATGTTAAAATGAGCCGGCTGAGTGAATTGAGAACCAGTCCCTGAGATCTGAGTCCTCCATTTAATTTGGCCTCAGATACTTCCTAGTTGTGTGACCCTGGGCAAGTCACTTAACCTTATTTGCCTAGCCCTTACCATTCTTTTGTCTTATAGATTCCAAGATGGAAGGTAAGGTTTAAAAAAAAGTTACAACTTTTGGAAAAAGGATATTTCTAGATTAAACTACCTTTATAAATTAAGGTAAATTTTATAAGTGATACATATGCAAAATTTTTTTTCAGTTTGAAAAACAAATGCAAAAGTAAAACTAGAATAATTCATTTCAAGCTTAAAATTCCTTAAAACATGTTTTATTCTATGTTTTGATATATGCTAAAATTTTGGCTGAAAAACCAGATAAGTAATTTGTATGTGAAAATGCTTACACTAACTTAAAAATCAACCTCTTTTGTCATCTGCAAGAAATGTTTGTGAAAGACAGGTCATTTCAAAAGGCACTAGAAAGAGGCCCAACTGCTGCCTGATTTTTTGGGCTGTTTCAGGAAGACAGTAAAATCCATTGTTGGTAAAAAGTTAGATTTTCTCTGACCAGTTCAAATATGCCAACCACAGGAATCTACCATGTATGGAATTTGATCTTGGTTATTCTGAATTTGTGATCAAAGAAAGTTCTCTAGATCTTTTTTAAATCAAATATTTACAGATTGTAAATATGATTAACTTTTTTTGTTTCAATGCATCTGGTTCAGGGCTTTTCTCACAATTTATGATTTTATGATTTCATTTTACCTGTACAATTGATTAAAGTTGTTCAAGATTAATTTAGCAAACATTCAAAAAGAATTTCCTGAGTGCCTACTGATTTCTGAGAACAAAATTCTAATGGAGTATTCAAAAGGAGTTTGTATTCTATAGTATTTAAAATATACTTGACTAGAAATAAGAAAATTACAAAGTAACAAAATCATGAAGCCTATATTACAAAAGGTAAACCTATGTACTGTACTCAGTTATCATAGTGAAATGGAATTAGAAATTAAGAATAACTTTGTACTCACGCATTAATCAAAAGTTCATATTTATACTCAGTGCTATTAATTATTAACGTTTTAAGTCTTAGAGCTGTTTTAAGATGAAATCTACCTTTTGGTGACACTATTTTTCTGGAGAAAAAAGAATAGGAATCAGTAGCTCCAGGGATCTTGGCTTTGTTATTTTGACAAACATTTGGGGGAGATACCTTCAAACTGTCCCTGTATTTTAGTATTTGTTACTGAAGTAGTATGATGAGAAAAAAGAAACTTTTTTAGGTGTAGTTCCTCAGAAGCCTCACTCTAGGGAGAGACAGAGTCTAGAGACATTTTATTTTGATAGTTGTGAGAGAGAAAGTGATTCTTTGGGAAACACTATACTAAACATAAATAGGGATGAGATGACTGGATGGAGCACATAGGCCTTGTGCTGGGGTATGCTGTCAAAACTGTTGACAGTTCGAGATTTTGAAAGCTGAGTCTCTTGGTTAAATGTACATTTCAAAAAAAAAAAATTCCCCCAGGAGGTGGGAGGGTGAGGGTTAAGTTTTAAAGTGTCTTAAAATGACTCCAAAAGAAAATGTATTACCGCCCATGCGCGAGGACTGGGTAATTTCGTACAAGCTTAAACATAGTATCTCCGATATTTAATTTGGTTAGGGGCCTGGAGACTGTGTGTTTTTTATGTGAGCTAAAAGATGCAGTGCTAAGATTTCTGGCACCCCATTCCTATTTTCATCGTAGGGGCTTTCCTAGAGGAAGCAGAAGCAAACTGCGCCCTACACGGTTTGGGAAAAGGAGACTTTTTCCGCTTCAGGGTCGGGAACCAACACACAGTGTCCTGCGGATAGTCAGGCTTATCCCAGTCACCTCCAGCACGGCCGCGGGGACCCTCCAGGGCTGAAGGCGCCTTCCCGAAGCCGGAGGCGCTCTGCAGCGCCAGGGCAGAACCTCGCACCAACATGCGCTTATTAGGAGAACGTGTCTCTTTCTTTGGGGAAGGGAAGACGTGGCTGAACGGGGTGGAGGAAGACGGAGAGGGAGGGTCTGGGACCACTTCAAATCCCACCCCTTTCCGGCGCCCTTGCGAGCTCCAGGGGTTTCCCCAAACACTGTCCCAGCTCCCGGGAAGCCACAGCTGTAGCTACAGTCGTTGGAAAGGTTGTTCCTCTCCTCCTCCTCCTCGGCTCCCCCTCACGTGGCGTTTCGGGTTTTTCAGCCCCGCCCTCTCTGGCCTTCCTCGCGCTTCCCATTCACACACGGCCGCGAACTTGCAGCCCCACGGGGCGGAGGTGGTACCCCACTAGGTCTAACCTCACGGGCTAGGGGGCAGGGGCTGCTCGGCCCTGGCGTCGCAATTTCCCCAGCGTGAGCACTCTCCGTCTGGGCGGTGCTTGGGACCGGCCTAGGGCTGAGAGGAGTCAGAAGGCCGCCCCAGGGGGCGGGCCCAGGGAAGAGGTGGCGGGCTTTCCGGCTAGCTCCAGGCCGGGGCGGCGGAGCGGAGTCTGCGGCTCTGGAATAACAGTCGAGCCTCTTCTAGCTTTCCGCGCCCTCCCCACTCCGGCTAGAGGGATGTGGAGGCTCGAGCCACAGCCTCACGTTCCCTTCTTGGCCCCGGTCTCGCGAGGGCTGCGGGCCGCGGGCCGCTGGCGGGTGCTGCCAGTGCTCGCCGCTGTCACCCGCTGGCAGCCGACATGCTGGCTCTCCTTGGCCCGCTGCGTCTGGGTAGGCCGCGGGAAGGAGTGGTGCCTGCCCCCGGGTCATGACACCGGCATCAAGATCTACAACAGTCTAACCCAAAGGAAAGATCCTTTAATCCTGCCCCGCCCGGAAGCCACCTCCTGGTAGCGCTGGCGATTCGTTACTGGATTTGGGGGTCGCCATCGAGGGCCGGGAGTGGGGGTGGGGGGGAAGAAGGCCAAGAGTGGGGGAGGGTGAACCCACAATTTACCGGAAGAAGTAGACTTTGTGCATCTGATATCCTAAATTTGGGCAGTTAGGAAACGCATTAAGTCTGTCTTACACGATCATATTGAATTCGTAGCTTTATTTTTAAGTTGCGAAGTTTAATGCTAAGCCAAATGTTTAAGGGAAGCAGTTTGGTATGTTTGGTATTGGTATGATAGAAAGAACGTAGGAGTTTGGAGTGTGAACATTTCTTCCCACCTACTCACCTGTGCCACCGCAGGCCAGCCACTGATCCTCTTTGAACTTTAGTTTCTTCCATTGTAAAAAGAGGGAGTTGGACTAAAAGATCCCAGAAATTCTTGACTCTTATTCGACAACCTAGTGATTTGAGATTAGAGTTAAAATCCCATTTCTATTTCTTGCTAGTTCAAGGTACTTAATCATTTTTGTATATTATGGCCCTTTTGACAATCTGATGATGCTCATGGATCCCTTAGGAAAATGTGAAATACGAAAGTACTTAAAAGTTACAAAGGAAACCTGTTACAATGGAAACCAGTTGAAATAAAATATCAAAAAATATTTTAAAAAAGTTTTTGGACCCCAGGTTAAGAACTGCTTTGCTAGTTATATGCCAATTATTTCCCTTCCTGGGCTTGGGGGTGGTTCACAGTTTTAATTCCCTCGTAATGGGGGAGGCAATAGAATCCTCCCAGCACAAAAATCCTCTGACTGTGTATGAATTTGACTTCGACCGACACAGCATTGTGAAACTAATGGCTATCTTGTAGTTATGAATATAATATATTGTTACTGAAAAGTCATTTCAGTTAAAATGATGATCTTAATTTTGTTCACAGGTATAGTTGTGGACCAACTGTTTATGATCATGCACATCTTGGGCATGCTTGGTGAGTTGTGATACATTTGCCTATTTGTATTTCAGAAGGTTTCTGCTTGTAAAAGAATGGCCTTTTTATTTATTAAAAATTTTTTTTGAATTAGTTTATTTAGTCAATTTAGAACTTTATTCCTTGGTTACAATAATCACATTATTTCCCTCCCTCCCCTCCACCCACCCTTCCCACAGCCCACACACAATTTCATTGGGTATTACTTGTGTCCTTGATCAGAACCTATTTCCATGTTGATGTGTGCACTAGGATGTTCATTTAGAGTCTACATCCCCAACCATAATCCTTCAATCCATGTGATCAAGCAGTTGTTTTCCTTCGGTGTTTTTGCTCCCACAGTGCTCCCTCTGAATGTGGATAGTGTTTTTTCTTGTAGATTCCTCCAAGTTGTTCAGGGTCACTGCATTGCCACTAATGGAGAAGTCCATTACATTCAATTGTACCACAATGTATCAGTCTCTGTGTACAATGTTTTCCTGGTTCTGCTCCTTTCGCTCTGCATCACTTCCTGGAGGTTGTTCCAGTCTCCATGGAATTCCTCCCCTTTATTATTCCTTTTAGCACAATAGTATTCCATCACCAACATATACCACAATTTGTTCAGCCATTCTCCAATTGAAGGGCATCCCTTCATTTTCCTTTTTTTTTTGCCACCACAAAGAGTGCAGCTATGAATATTCTTGAAGGTCTTTTTCCTTATTATCTCTTTGGGGTACAAACCCAGCAGTGCTATGGCTGGATCAAAGGGCAGACAGTCTTTTAGCGGCCTTTGGGCATAGTTCCAAATTGCCCTCCAGAATGGTTGGATCAGTTCACAACTCCACCAGCAATGAATTAGTGTCCCAACTTTGCCACATCCCTTCCAGCATTCATTATTTTCCTTTGCTGTTATGTGAGCCAATCTGCTAGGTGTGAGGTGATACCTCAGAGTTGTTTTGATTTGCATTTCTCTGATTATAAGAGATTTAGAGCACTTCTTCATGTGCTTTTTAATAGTTTTGATTTCTTAAAAGAATGCCTTTTAAAAAAATGGATTTGCCTTTTCTCTTAAAATGACTTTAATCTGTCGTGGTCAGAATCACCACCTTATTTTATGAAGTTATCACTTTCCTTTGCATCTCAACCTGCAGTCTCAAGAGATTTTAAAGCATTTTATGCATTGGAGGGAAATGGACAGTTTAAGTACTCTGGCATTTATTTTCATTTCAGCAAACTGGGTAAATGTTAAATAATTGACATAGCTGAAGACATTACTGTATTCATTTATTTAAAGCCCACCTTTTTAATTAATTTGACCTCTGCATAATGTGTGAAAAGTCTCACATGTTTAGTAATCCTAACCAGAATGGTAAAGAAGAAACAGTCCTAAAGTATTTGAGAGTAAATGATTACAAATGTAAATTTCTGTATTTTGTGTGATAAGATGAAAATTAGTTTTCATAAAAATAAAATGGACAAAATAAACCATTAAAAGCTGTAGGCATTGAAAATATTTTTTATCTTCCCAGTGTATGCAACCTATGAAAAGAAGACATGTTTATTTTTTCCTTCATTTGGTCTTCTCTGTTTTCCAATACTTTTGTACTAATATTAACTTTTCAATAGTATCATTTAAATTCAGTTATTAGTTTGATAACATGCCCAGATTTCTTTCTGGAAGACCATTTTTCAATTTTGAAGAAATATAATGGACGTGTAAGATGATACATTGTAACTAATGATGGTATAGTTTCTGTGTAGCACAGAAGCCCTAGGTATTTAATTTCAGTCATTCAATCTTTTATTAAGTGCCTACTATGCCTAGCACTGTGTTAAGTGCTAGAAAAACTAAGAAAGATATAAGGTAGTTCCTGCACTTGAGGAACCAACAATTGAATGATTTTACTAGGTGATATCTGATCTCCTTCAGAGTTGTTATCTTTTACTTACAATCCCCCTCCATTCCCTTAACCCCATTTTAAACTACTGTACTAAGTAAGGAATGAGACTAGAAGGAAAGGTGAAATGTTTGGAACTGAGACTTCTTGGTAGCCTGGGCAGCAGATTTCTTTTCCAGTTCTATTGCAGCCTGTAGTCTCAAGGGCTTGAAGGCATTTAAGAACTACTGAAGGGAGAAATATGAATAGTTAGATACTCTGAAATTCACCTTTGGCTTTTAATTAACTTATCTTTTTATTAGCTCTTATTAAACCTTCCAGAATAGGTTGGGAGGAGGGAAGTAGTTTGTAGAAAAAAAATATTATAATTCAAAATTTGGCAGAGAGAAATAGATGGGGAAAGAAAATGTGGTTGATTTCTACCTATTCTGAGAAAGTAGAATTTTCCCAAACTGTCAAAAGGTTATTATTCAGTGAAAAAAAATTATGTTAAAAAATATGCATATATCTGCAGTCTGTTCTACGTAGTGGTGTTTTTTTTTGTTTGCATTCTGCAGGAAATGGGGAGTCATTAAAGATTTTTTAGTGTAGAATATGAGAAAATCATGGAATTATAGAATTAGACAGAATTTTAGGGTCAGTTAGACCCTTCATTTTACAAATGCAAAGAAGAAGGCCAAGAGATTTTAAGTGAATTAAAAGAAATAGTGAAGGGCCTAGAACCCTGACTTTCTGGTACACCACTTCAAATCTGGTGTTCATTTGCCTTGGGTTACGATAGTAAGTGAACATTTTAAAAATACCTACTGTGCTAATTTAAATTCCAGCACTGCAGAACAACGGTTTATATACTTTTTGGTTTCAAGTTCCCTTTACACTTAAAAATTAATGTGTGGGGGGGCAGGGTCAGCTAGATGACTCCGTAAATTGAGAGCCAAACCCAGAGATGGGAGGTCCTGGGTTCAAATCTGGCCTCGGACACTTCCTAGCTGTGTGATTCTGGGCAAGTCACTAATGCTCTCTTGCCTTAAAATCAATATACAGTATTGATTCTAAGATGGAAAGTAAGGGTTTAAAAAAAATAATGAGGATCCCAAATTTGGGTTTCATGGGTTATATTTGCCATGCTAGAAATTTAAACTGACAAATTTTAACAATATTCATTTGTTAAAAAACAATAATAAGCCCACGACATGTTGATATAAATAATTATATAAAAATGCAACAATTTAGTGAGAATAATTCATTGTTTTATATATTTTTATAAATTCCTTTAATGTCTGAATAACTAAAAAAAGACTGGATTCTTATGTTTGTTGTATGTAAATAGTTGTGATGTTGTTTTGGTTGAAGTATATATATATATATATATATAAAGAAAATTTGACCTCACATAGATATGTAGTTGAAAAAGAGAGGAATATCTTAATAAACAAATAATATCTTAGAATTACGTAGATACTCTTGACCTCACAGGTCACCAGAAAGGTTTTGGGGACCCTCAGATGTCTAAGGACCACACTTCAAGAAGTGCTGATAGATTGATATGAAGTACTGTAGGAGCCTCCTAAACTTTCTTCATTAGTCTTTCACACAACTGCCAATTCTTTCTAAGGCATAGGTCTGACCACAACTCTTCTACCCCCAAATCCTTAGCAATTCCTTATTTTCTCTAAAATAAAAACATTCTCTTTAGTCTGACCCTTAAGACTCAGCACAATCTTGATGCAACTTGCTTCTCCAGATTTATTTCAACGTATTCCCTCTTCATGTATATTCCATGTTCTAGCTAACTCCAGCCTGCCCTAAAGCCTTGACTTCTCATTTTCTCTTCATAGTTCATTTCAGGTGTTGCCATCTCTATGAAGCAAACCTTCATAATTGAATGAATTACTTGTCACACTGGCTTGTGGCAAGTTGGAGGGAAGCCCACAAACTATCAAAACAGCACTGCCCCCTGCAGCCCACAACTTATCAGCATTTGAAGATAGATTTCTTTTTGAAAGTCTCTCTACAACATAGTCTTTTATAGCATCTTACTCTTGGATATTAGAAGCCATTTGTCTAATCCGCACTGAAGAGGAATTCCCTTTCCAACATCTCCAAGACACTGGAAGACCTTCAGTGGAGGGGAATCCACTACTCCAGGCTGTCCATTCCAGTTTGAGATGGCTTTCACTGTTGGGGTACTTTTTTCTAATGTGGCGCCCACATCATTCTTCATTTCTCCTTTGCGTTGGGTTATTACCCAGTGATGTGGGTACTACTTTCCAACAAAGCAGTGACCGACCCCATTTAACCTGCATTCCTCTTTGAGTCTTTTTATCCTTTATGCCTTTTGTAGCCTGCTCATAGATCCTACATAGATGGTTCATATAGCATTTTAGGGGCTTCCCTTTATATCTTTTGGCATCATTTGGCTATCATTATGCCCTGCAAGCTGCCTTATCTGTTATCCCTTGCTCTTCCTATATGACTAGCACACCTTCCTTTTTCAAAAATACTTTTCTTTGACTGCGTGCTGTTTCACTGTTTGTCCTTTGCAGTTCTTAATTAAGATTTTTCAACCTACTTGGGTCAGCCACAGACCTCTCCTTCATATCCAGTCTCACACACTTACCTCTGGACAAGTCACTTAATCAGGGTTTGCCATATGAGCACTTATTTCACAGGATTCTTGTGAGGCCTCAAATGAGATAACATTTAGAAAGTGTCTAGTACAATGCCTGGCACAGGGTAGGTGCTATATAAATGCTTATTCCTTTTTTTCTTCTTCCCATTGCTTTTTTTTAATAATAAATTTCCACATGAGTTTTCCAAAGTTATATAATCCAAACTGTCTCCCTCCCTTCTTCCTTTCTCCATCCTGGTGCTGGCAAGAAATTCTTCCCATTGCTTTTTGAATAAACTTCAACTTAATTTTAAAAAAATCAACCATTTTTTTCCTCCTCTCAATTCCAACCACTCCCACTGAAAAAAAGAAAAACAAATCTTGTAACAATTTTCCACAAACTATATAAAGATAAATTTCTATACTGGTTATATTTTTAAAGTGTTATCTTATTTCGTGTATTTAATTTGACAAGGAGGTGAGTAGTATTTTCATTATTTGTCTTGTGGAATTGTGGTTTGGTAATTGCTTTGATCAAAATTCCTAAGTTTTTTAAAGTTGTTTGTTTTTATCCTTTTGCCACAATTTAGTTCTTTAAATTCTGGGGTATTTTATGAGTTAAAGCCATAGGTCATCCCTAAAAGAATACATTAAAAAGGATGGGCCTCTACCATCATCTTCGAAAAAGTGGATTGTTGGATAGTTGTGTGGCATGTTTATGTGGTTCCAAGTTATAAATTTACAAAAAAGGGGGATGGGTTTTATTTTTTACATACTCTTTGTAAGGGTCTTTGCAGGAGTCTGATTCTTATTCCTATATTACCTACTGCATAAGATTGTTTGGAAAGTGTTTTGTAAGCTGTAGCCCTTTAGAAACTTGAGTAGTTTTTATGGAGAGAAACTCCAGTTTCATTACTCTCTTCCATGAGATGAAGGTTGGGCATATTAAGATCTCCCTCCCCTGTGCAGTAGGATCCAAAGGAAATACTCTTTTGATGATGTTATATCACCAGATTTTTTATTCTTGGGTCTAGATGACATTTGGCCAGCTCCTCACCTGGACCTTGATGATTTTATTTTAAAAAATTATTTTATTGATGACTTTTTACCCCACAGTCATTTCTTTATATACTTAGCTTCTCTCCCCTTCCTTTTTTTCTCCCCTCCCACCCCTGAATCCTCCCTTTTAACAAGGGGAAATTAAGCAAAACCAGTTAACACAGCTACCCAATCTGATAGTATATGCAACATTCTGTATCTCTAGTCACCCACCTCTGTACTGGGAAAAGAAAGAGGTGTGTTCTATCATTTGTTCTCTGAAACCAAGACCTATCAATCTAGTTGCATTTTAGTATTTTTAGTTATCTTAGTCATTTTATATGTTTTTCTGGTTCTAATTCTTTATGCTCTGCATTTTTTTCCAAATTTCTCATTATCTGAGTATGATAGCACTCTACTTCATTGGTATGCACTATTTGTTTAGCTAAAATGGTTATCACTTTGTTTCCAGTGTTTTAGTGCTACAAAAGTGCTTTTATGAATATTTGGTGTATAAGGAATCTTTTTTTGTCTTTGTTCTCTAGTTTTGTGAATTTTATCACAGTTTCAAATTGTTTTCTGGCACAGTGAAACCAAGCCATAGCTCCACTAATATCTTCTTCCTATTATCCTTCTAAAACATTAATTATTTTGTTTTTTATATCATTGCCGCTTTGTGAGTTGAAACTTCAGAGTTGTTTAATCTTATGCTTATTTATTATTATTTGTAACATTTTTCATATGGTTTTTGCCCGCTTGCAATTCATTTTAAAACCTTATTTTTGGATTTCTTTTCTATTAGGCAACTGCTCTTGGTCAAATATTTATGCCAATTGTCTGCATATCTAAGGTGTTAGTCTTTTATCAGAGGTATTTGAAAAAACTTTTTTCCAATTTGTAATTTCTGTCTAGCATATTGATTTTGTTCATGCAAAAGGTTTTCTGTGTTATATAATATTCAAATTTGCCTATTTTTATCTTTTATGACCATTTTTGGTTTGATTAATAATTCTCCCACCCCTCATTCTCAACCAGAGTTATGAAAGATATCTCCTTCCATACTCCCAATTTGTTTATGATGTAACCATGTAGATTTATCTTGAATATCAATTTCAAGCAAATTGTGGTATCTGGTGTGAGATGCTGACCTATGTAATTTACGCCAAACTGCTTTTCAAGTTTCATAGAGACTTCTTTGAAGAATTGTGAGCAATTTAGGAAATGAAGCAGAATTCATTTTGTGTAGTATAGATAATTTATTATTATTATTATCCTTTACCTAGTTTAAATGACATTAATTAAAATGTTGTGACATTGATCTATGTCACATATTCAATATTCAATTGAATATTCAATAGATATCACTGTTTGTCCTTCTTACATAAGTGTTATTGCACATCAGTTGTGTATAAGCTAAATAGTTTTACAGAGACATGCCTGTGTTGACAGTGAAGCAGTTGTTGCCTTATTCTCCATAGTTTGTGTAGAGACTAAGTTTTAGTTATCTTTGTATCTTCCCCATTGCTAAGCAAGAGTATATAGTGAATGTTTATGAAACTCTTACTGAATGAAAGACAAATAACCCTCTTGTTTCTTTGACAAATTGACATTTTTATTACTCTTCTTTATGCTTAATTTTGTGAGACTACTTCAGGCTTTGTACCTGAAATCAGAAATACCTGAGTTCAAATGTGGCTTCAAATAGTTGTATGATCCTGGACAAGCCATTTAACCTATTTGCCTATAAAATGAGGATTAAAATAGCATGAACCATTCAGGGTTGTTGTGAGGAGAAAATAAGTTAATATTTAAAAGGCATTTTTTGCAAACTTTGAAGCACTAGTTATAGTCATTTAAAAAAGTATTTGGGCTGGGTGTTCATATAGGAATCTTTCCAGTACATGTATATATGTTGTATTATGTAGTTCTTTGTGTACTTGTCTTCTTATATAATGTGTATAGACAAAATATGTTGTGTGTATATAAATATATTTACCATCCATCCACATTCATATAGGTGCAATTTTTTTTTTTTGTAAAATAAATGTTCATGGATACCTTTTTTGTTAGCAAGTATTCTTCTGACTTTTTTTTTTTTTACCAAAATTGGTCTTAATAGCTTGAAGTTAAAAAAATGTGTGTGGCTCCTGGCCCTGAAAGTTGGTACTGCTACTGGAGAGTTTAAGTATCTACAGAATAAAGTAATTGCTTTAGTGGGAAATCAGACCCAAGAGCTTTTTGATGATTTCTTAACAAGATATTTTTTCCTCACCCTTAAAAGTAACAATAATATATACTATCAAGTGCAGTATAAAGAAATAGTATTTAATTATTCAGCAGTGTAAAAGTTTTATTTTTAAAGGTTTGTCCTATATATCATTACGAGGAATGCATTTATATTTACTAATTTTTAATTTTTTCTTAGCATTGCCTCTGTGAGAAATGGGACAGATTGCGTGTAGACTATGGAAAAGGCTGCTGAAGCTTTCAAACTCTATAGTTATTTAATTATGATATTTAAAGAGAATTTCAGTTTATTGTATGATGTAAAAAGCTGAAACTCCAAAAACAAAAGCCGGAAGATGGTACTGCAAATTTAAAGTGTAGCTTTAATGGTTTATTGTTATGTAGGCTTTTTGCACTGCAGAGTTGAATGAATCTGGAACAGTTTTTTTCTTTTACAAACTAAGTTGAGCCAAATTAGCCTTAGGTCCTGTCTGCCTTTTAGTCATGGAAACTTGGATGTCTAGGAGGAATCTCTTCTGAACTCCCAGGGCCCCTTATTAAGGTCTTTTTCAATCAAGTTTTCCTTCTACTTGTTTCTTCTGACTTTTTGTGTATTACCTTTTTTCCCCATCCCTATTTCTATATTATAAACTCCATGAGAGGACTATTAATTTTATCTTGATATTTCACATTCCATTTGTCTAGCACATTTATTCTAAATATAGTGGGCACTCAAATACTTGTTTTATGATTAAATATCTTGAAGTATTTTAAATGGAAGGTGTATTTAGATATGAATTATTTTAACAGTAATTATTTTAAATAGTAATTTAATGCTAAATTAAATGGTAGTTATTTTCTGTATAAAAATAGTAATGAAAATATTATTTTCTCTTTCAGTTCATATGTTCGGTTTGATATAATTAGAAGAATCTTAACAAAGGTTTTTGGATACAACATTGTCATGGTGATGGGGATTACAGATGTAGATGACAAAATAATCAAAAGAGCAAATGAGGTAAATATGAAATATTGTTAATTGTTGGCTGAGCATCGTGATGGCATATATTATTTTTATTTAAATACTTTAAAATATTTACTTTATTCACAGATGTACTAATTTTTACAATCTAAATACATAAACCCTTTATAGGTTGTACTCATTTTTTAATCATGTCAGAACCAGCTTGATTCCTGGGCAGTCGGATGCTTTAATTCTTTTGGATTCTTAGGTTCTGTTAATAAATTAGTTGTATTCTTTCATACTAAAGAAGACTTAATTTTTACCTCCAAATGAGTAATTTATTCCTTTTTGATAGGGTAAATTATATCCATTTCGAGTACAATATGGCTTATCAAACTTGCAGTAACTTTCCAAAACTATTTTGTTAGTCATTGATTAAGGACATGGGTCTTACTCATTTTACACCATTTATTATTACATTTTTCTAAGTCTACAGAAACCCTTAACATTTCTTATGCTCTTTGTTTTAATTTTTCATGGCTATTTTTGTATATTGTATGTATTGATGAAGGAAAGGAAGGTGAGATTATATGATTTTTTTTTGACATGGGGGAGAGTTTTCTAGGCAAAAAATATTCTACAGTTAGATAATCTTATCTTTATATAGCTTCACAATTCATTAATAGATTAATGGGGTTTTATGGACATAGGAAAAATATTTTTATGATATTGCTAATCAAGATAAAAATTAGTATAGAGGAAAATCAGATGGGCTAGGTTGGTTTTTGGAGAAGAGGTAAAAATAATTACAGCTAGCTGAAGAGAAAACTTCCATTCTGAAAATAACTGCTAGCTGAAGAGAAAGTTTCCATTCTGCTTTTAATCTCACTTCCTTGTAGTCTTTAGATATCTTTCTCAGGTCCTAACTAGTCCTCTCATTTTATAAGGCAGCATGATATAGTGGAATTGTGACTTGCGAGTAACTGGATTTAAAGCCCAGCTCTAACTGTCTGACCTTAAGTAATTCAACTATTCTATCTTCTGTTCCTCAGTTTCTATAAGTTAAGAGATGTGGCAAGGAAATCTGTCTGATTGGAAAGAGATTGTGGGGATGAGAGGCTGAAATAAGATGAAAGTTAATTTATTAGAGGACTTTGAATTCCAAATTTGAGGAGTTCATATTTTAATTAATAGTATGAGATGGGGTACCATTGTAAGTTCAGGAGAGTAACTGATAAAAATGCTCTTGTTTGTTTCTTCCCAGGAAAATTCTCTTGAAAACCATATTTCTAAATTATTTCTTGTTCATAATTGACAGAAGGTGGAGTAGAGGTGGATAGAGCATATAGAGTACCTCTAGAGCAGTGGTTCTCAACCTTTCTAATGCCGTGACCCCGCAATACAGTTCCTCATGTTGCGGTGACCCCAAACCAAAAAATGATTTTGGTGGCTACTTCAAAACTGTCATTTTGCTACAGTTATGATTCAGAATGTAAATACCTGATATGCACCATGTATTCTCATTGCTACAAATTGAGAGTTTGAGAACCGCTGGTCTAGAGGTTGTTGCAGGAGCTTAAAAGTGAATTCAATAACTCAGACCAGAGTCTGAAAGGAAGAGACATTGAGAAAGAAGAATTGACAGGATTTGCTGGTGGAGTATAGAAGGAAACAGAAAGAGAAATTAAGCTTTGGTACTATTTAGAACACTACTAGGTGCTGTTAACAGGAGGATTTATCAGGAAAGGGATTTTGTTTGGAATTATCTTGTTTGTCATAGTATTTCATTACAATCATATTCTACAACTTGTTCAGACATCCCCTAATTGATGGAATCTCCTTAGTTTCCAATTCTTTGTCACCACAGGAAGAACTACTATGAATATTTTGTCCAAATAGGTCCTTCCCCCCCTATCTTTGGTCTCTTTGGGATATAGACTTAGTGATATTCTTGGGTCGAAAGGTATACACGATTTTACAACTTTTGGGGCACGGTTCCGAACTGTTCTCCAGAATGGTTGTTGCAGTTCACAACCCCACAAACAGTGTATTAATGTCCCAATTTTCCTACATCTCCTCCAACATTTATCATTTTCCTTTTCTGTCATATTAACCAATCTGATAGGTGAGGTGTGGTACCTCAGAGCTGTTTAATTTGTATTTCTCTAATCAATAGTGATTTGGAGCATTTTTTTTATATGACTATAGACAGTTTAAATTTCTTCATTTGATAACTGCCTGTTCCTATCTCGACCATTTATCAATTGGGGAATGACTTGTATTCTTATAAATTTGTCTCAGTTCTTTATATATTTGAGAAATGAGGCCTTTGTTAGAGATACTTGTTATATAAATTTTCCCCCAGGTTTTGGTTTCCTTTCTAATCTTGTTAGCTCAAAACCTTTTTAATTTAATGTACTCAAATTTATCCATTTTACATATCACAATGTTCTCTGTCATGTTTGATCACAAATTCTTTCCTTATCCATAAGTCTGACAAGTTAACTATTCCATGTTCCCTGTTTATGTTATTACCCTCTATTTATAAATTATGTATCCATTTTGACTTTATCGCAGTAAATTATGGGAGATGTTGGCCTATTCCTTGTTTCTGCTATACTGTTCTCCAGTTTCCCAGCAGTTTTTGTCAAATAATGAGTCCTTCCCCTAAAGGCTTGGATTTTTGGGTTTATCCAGCACTAGGTTAATATGGTCATTTATTACTTTGTGTTTTGTATCCAATCTGTTCCACTGATCTACTCTTATTTATTATCTAGTACCAGATTGTTTTTGATAATTACCATTTTACAATACATTTTGATATCTGGTACAGCTAGGCCACCTTCCTTCATACTTTTTCATTAATTCCCTTAACATTCTTGACCTTTTGTTCTTCCAGATAAAATTTTAAATTATTTTTCTAGCTCTATGAAATGTTTTTTTTGGGGGGGGGAGGGGATAGTTTGATTGGCATGGCACTGAATAACTAAATTAATTTAGGGAGAATGGTTATTTTTTTTACATTGGCTTGACCAACCCATGAATAGTTAATGTTTTTCCAATTGTTTGGATCTGAAGGGGAGTTTATTTGGGAAGGAAGTGGTTTAACTTCTTTAAAAACTCAGTTTTAGATATAGAATTATGTTCTAGGGGTCATGCTTGAGACTAGTTTGGGATAGCAATGTTGATTTGGCAGTCACAAGTAAAAGACTAGTTCAGGGGGCAGTTTATATTTTTTACTCATATTTAATAAAGATTTGGAACAGGTACATTGGATAGAGTGCCAAGCATGGAGTCAGGAAGACTTGAGTTCAAATCTGATATCAGACACTTACTACCTATGTGATCCTTTGTAAGTCACTTTTTTGCTTGTTTGCGTGTTTCCTTATTTGTAAAATGATCTGGAGAAGGAAATGGCAAACCATTCCAGTATCTTTGCCAAAAAAGTACCAAATGGGGTCATAAAGAGTTGAGCATAACTAAAGTGACTGAACAACAACAAATAAAAGTTTGCAATCAAGGAACTTCTGTAAAATTAGTTGGAAGTCTCCAAATCCTCAGAATTTTTTAAAAATCCTTACTTTCTGTCTTAGAAAAAGCAGATGCTATAAGAACTAGGCAATTGGGGTTAAGTGATTTACTTAGCTAGGAAGTGTCTGAGGTCATATTTGAACCCAGCACCTGAAGTCTCCAGGCCTGGCTGTGTATCCACTGAGCCACCTAGCTGCCCCAAATCCCCAGAATTTAAAATTTTTCCTCACTTGTAAATTTCTGTGGCAGTGTTTACTATATTGAACTTTATTACAATATTTACATAGTGTTTTAAGACTTTCAAAGTGCTTTTCTTATAACTACACGAGATTGATAATATGAATATTATTAATATTCCCAGTTACCAGATGAGAAAATGGAGGTTCAGAGAGACTAAGTGACTTGCCCATGGTCATAAACTTTGTGTCAAGAGCTAGGATTTGAATATGATTCAAATTTTTTAATCCAATGCTATTTAATTCAAAATGCTCTTAACAATATGTCATGCTATTTCACTTTGTGAGAAGTCACAAACTAGTTTAATTTTGCTTCTAAAGAAGTGTTACATTTTTGATGATAAATATGTGTTTGTAAGGCAGCAGTAATGATATTCCAGTTTTTGGTATTTGTAAAAAAGGCTATTATTTTATCTTACTGCCTCATTTTCTAATGAAGGCAAAATCTTGCATGCCATCTGCTTCAAGATTTGTTTTAAAAATATTTTAAATTATGATACTACACTTATCTGAATTACTCTTGACATTTAATTTCTGGCACAGTTTTGGGTTTGTCAGACAAAAAGCAAAGCAGAAGGATTTATTAAATGAACTTGAGATAAAAATTGAGAAACTTAGTTCCTTGGCATATTAACATTTCATTCCTTAAAAAGGGGAAAATATCTTCTCTTGGTTTGAGGCAATTTATCTTTTCTTCTGATCAGATACAAGTGTTTGTAAATACCCTGAAGCTCTGATAATTGGATAGAGGTACATCTCTGAACAATTAGAAACTTCTGAGTGGCAGAGTCCTTTGTGTTTCAGCGACCCCTTTTAGTGGTTTCTTCTTAGTGGCAGAAATTAGTGTCATAAAGCTGACTCTTTAATTATCTGCATAAATGAAGGAGAACTGGAACATGATTAACTTAAATAATACGTGGATTATTCTTATAGGAGAATATGTAGAAAAAAGAAAATGTTAGCTCACAATTTGCAGCCTTTCTGTGTTATAGTGTGAGATATAGTTTCAAATCATTGAGGACAGAGTTATCAAACCCCTTGGGTTAAGCCAGATTAAAATGTAATTATGAGATATTTAACAAAATAAATTAAAATACAGCATAACAGATATTAATTTGTGGTTTTCCAAGTTAATGTGCTATTTTCAGGAATCCGTTCCTATTTAAGTTTGATAACATTGGATTAGATGATACTACAGTTATTTTGAGTAATGGTTAGATGACCAGACTCGGCAATTTGTTTATGGTTCAGTGGTGGGAAGAGGTTTCATATGGACTAGCCCAGGGCTGTGTGCTTGACTTTCTGATATTTAACATTTTTGCTAGTGATTCAAAGATGTAGCTAGCATATTCATCAGATTTACAGGTGACACAAAGCTGAAAGAGATCTCTTGGTGAATCTTAAAGTCAGGATCCCAAAGGATCTTGATAGACTAGATCCTGGGACTGTATCTAGTAAGATAAAATTAATAGCAGTAAATGTTAAATCTTGCACTTGGGGAGTAACAGTCAGGTATAAGATTGGGGACTCATAGTTTGATAGTTGTAAAAAACCAAATGCAGTCTTTAGGAAGGAATTTAAGTTCTATAAATAGGGAGATGATACTTCCACTGTACTTTGCCCTGTTAGACCTCACTTAGAGTATTACATTAGTTTCTGGGAATCACAGTTTTTCTTAAACATTTCTTAATGGTAAATGTTTAATGTTAAATGAAAGTTTTCAAAAGAGGGATATAAGGATCATGAAGAACCTTGAATCTATATCATATGAGGATTGTTGAAGAACTTGAGCATGCTTAACTTGGAGAAGACTCAGGATCGTCACCTTGTGGAGGAGGGTTTAGACTTGTTCTATTTGACTGTCGAAGGTAGAACCAGGGGCAGTGGGTGGAAGCTTCAAAAAGGCCCATTTTAGGCTCAAGGTCAGGAAAAATTTTCTAGTGGAGTTGTTCAGTGATAGAATGAGCTGCTCCGAGAAGTAGTAGATTCCTCCTTTTTGGATGTTTTCAAGCAGAAGCTAGACCTGTTGATCGTATGTTGGGGTAAATTTAATATATTATAGGTTAGACTAGATAGTTGTTGAAATATCTTCTAACCTTCAAATTCTGAGATTCTGTGTTTTACTCAGGCTAATATACATTTCAATTTTTCCCTGAACATTTATAAACTGATAAGCATCCTAGAAGGAGTAACTGGAAAGGAAAAGAGACAGCATAGAATTAAACATTGTCTAAACAAAGTTAGGTTAAAATGATTATAAAGTTTTATGATCATTTTAACCTAACTTTGTTTTTGTGATTTGTGGTTAAAAATAATATTTGAAAATTTTGAAGCAGCCACCAAGAGACTTTAAAAAATCTCAATTTGGATGTGTTTTGGATATCTTGGGTGACAACATCTCATTATTATTACTACCTATAGGTAATGATTAACTTCTTGGGTGGTCTTCAGCAAATCAGTTGACCTTTTCATCTCCAGTTCTACTATTTTACCTTTAGAATGTTTAAGTAAGTGTTTATTTGGTTTTGGTTGCTGTGAGAAGTGCTAAATAAAGTATTTGTAAAACTGCTTGCATATACATAGTGCCTTTGAAATTCTAATAATCATGTATGAAATGCTAGCAGGGAGCCTATCTGAATGATTGCTGGTTTAGGGTTTTCATTCCAGGTTCATTTTCCTCTTGTTTCTTTGATGGCTAGTTAAATTGATTTTTTTTCTCATTTAAAAAGTAGAAATGATTCTTGTAAGATTGAAAATTAATACCCTTTTAGGTAGCTATATAAGTTTGTGTATTTATAACCTCAATAGCTCTTTAATGGATCTCTTCTTCCTCTCTTCTTTTCTGTTGCCATATTTTAGGTTATTTCTTTTGACATCTGAGAGTTTAGAAATTTAAACATTCCTAATCATAACAGATTGGTACATAAAATAGTTTGATAGTTTACTTTTTTTTTGAGAATAGAGCACAATAAACATTTATAGTGCAAAATAATACTGTTATTTGCTTCAATCTGTCACTTTGCCTTCTAACCAGAAAACCATGTCAATTAAACCTTTATGAGCACTGAATGCTTGGATACAGATGTGGCACTTGCCTATACTAGGCCTTTAATGTTTCATAGAATTGAATGATTTAAAGTAAAAGGTACTCGATTGAGGGACTCTGAAAAAAAAAGACCAAGAACAATGAAATCACTTTACCCAGCTCCTTTTTTGTATTTAAAAAATAGCCATAGTTTGCCTTTTGTTTTTTTATTGGCAGGTAGTTGACTGCTTTCTCTCAGTAGGTTCTTATTATTAACTAATAAGCTTCTCTTTTGTAGATGGATGTTGCACCCTCAGCTCTGGCCCGTCTTTATGAGGAAGATTTTAAACTAGATATGGCTGCATTGAAGGTATTGTCACAATTATTATGGTCACAATCATTAAAAACTGAATGCATTTTCTCTCTGCTTTAAATTCTCAAAGTCTCTTTAATAGTAAAATACAGTTGTATTGTATATGATTAACATTTCCATAAGTAATCTAAAACCAGCTCTTTCTCCTTTACTTTAGATACTTCCACCTACAGTGTATATGAGAGTAACTGACAATATTCCTCATATCATTTCATTTATTGAAGGAATAATTGCTAAGGGTCATGCTTATTCAACTATGAAAGGTAGGATTTATGTGATTAATATCTAGTTGTAATTTGTGTATGAACACATTACAATTGTGATCTTGAGAAACTTGACAGTATATTATGAATATAATTTATTATTATTATTATTATTATTATTGACAATAGTAGTAGTTAGCATTTATATAGTACTTGGAGAGGCTTTCATTTTATCCTTAAAACAACCCTGGGAGGTCTGTGGCATTATTATCCACATACAAATGTAAAGATTAAAATTTAGGAATTTGGGGAGACTGAGGCAGGTAGAAATTAGTTTCTCTCTGCAAGGAGTATTATATTTTTTAGAGGTTTATTAAGGATTAAGGATTAAAGAAAATACAGAATAAGAAAAAACACGTGCCTAGGCCAGAGGCCTAGGCCAGATAACCTCACATCACAGAAGAGATGCATCTGCTCCAAAACAGAAGTCCAAAAGAGGGACCCCAAAAACCTTTGCCACCAGCTTAAATCCTTCCTCAATCTCGGCCCACCTCAGAATTCCCGTGAGATTACAAAGCATTTTGGGGAAGTGGAGCAAAGGCTTGTGGGGATTGTAGTCCTGTATTCAAGTCTATTTTTTACACAAATGAGGAAATTGAGGCATATGGAGTGACTTATATGGTCACATAGTTGTCCTGAGACAGTTTTGAACTCTAATCTTCTGGATTCCAAGTCTTCTGATCTATCCACAGTGGCATCCATCCATCCATTCCTCCCTCCCTCCATTCCTCCCTCCCTCCATCCATCCATCCTTCCCTTCCTTCCTAGTATTAATTATAAATATTTTCAGATGACAAAAAATTTAATTGAATTTTTTTGATGTAATTCTCACTTAAACATTTTAGTCATTTGTAAAGTAACTGTGTTCCATTATAATACAGATACAGTAGATTCCCCCCTTCCCCTCAATCCTCAGGGCACTTTCTAGGATCTACCATGAATTTCTGAAACCTCAGATATAGGCCAACATTTGCAGACCCCATATGTGGCATGGATTTTTTAATACACATATATATGATAAAGTATAATTGATAAATTAAACATACAATAAGAATTGTTAACATTAATACAGTAATAATAAAGTACATTGTATATTATTATGCAGTACTGAACAGTAATCACCACTTATCTGCAGGAGATATGTTCAAAGCTTCTATCAAATGAATGTCTGAAAGTTTGGACAGTTTTTGCTTTACCTTTTAATACCTATGTTAACTTTATAGTATTGTGTTCTTTCTCTCCCCACTCTCAGCCCTTTGCTTAGCAATTCTCAGCCTTCCAGCCCCCCTCCCCCCAATCTTTAGAAAAATACTGTCCAAGTAAAAGCAGAACTTACACAGAGAGAATGCCACTACTGGTAGACCACTGCTGCAGTCAGACCTTCAGTGCCCTGTGCAGTGACTGCGAGTGACTGAAACCAAAACTGTGGATAGAGTGGACTACTGTAGATTTCCACCCTTCAAGTAAAATTTTTTTTAAACTTAATCATCTAATTACATAAATTTGATGACTATCCAGAGTGACTTAACCTTGGCCAAGAGTTCAGAGTTTTAAAATATGTTCTTCCTAGTTTCCCAGGTAAAGGTGCCAATAATTATGGCATTTTATTTTGGTCAGCAAGTATCAAAGTATCTCCCTTGCTTTCTTGTCTGACAGTCTAAATCTTGTAATTCTCTCAAGGCCTACTTTGGCATTTATCATCTCCATTAATTTTTTTTTGACTAGCAATAGCACACAGTAAACTTTCTTATTTGTGGATATTGAATTATCAGCACACAATTCCATAGTTCATTATGAATGGTCATCTTATATAATTTTAATCATCCAGTATCTCCAGCTAGTTCATAAGCTCTTAGAGTAGTACATGGACCATGTTTTCTATCTTCCTCTTAAGATATAGATTTTGGCACAAACTGGCTGTGGGACCTTGAGCAGGTTATATATACTTATCACATTAGTGCCCTCAAGCAACTCTCTTAACACTTTAAGTTATAGAGAAGGTGCTCACTTGCATCAGGAGTGTTTCTTCACCAGTAAATTTCTTGTACCAGTGAAATCATAGCTCTAGAACCTATCCCTAAATCTAAAAATAGTGGAATTTTAAAAATTTGCATTTATTTGGACTTTTTGTTAATTCCATAGGGTCTTCTTAGCAATATGAGGGTGGAAAGAGTTACTTAGTAAGTTAATAATTTAAACAAAATTGGAAAGGGAGATACTTATTTAAGAAAAATTATATATATATATATATAATATCCTTTTATATAGGATATATCAAATGACATAGTAATGATTTTTTTTTGTCTTAAAGTCCCTTTCTCTTTTCCCTCACACACATGCCTCTTTACTAGGCAATAAATTGTTAGCCTAGTTAGAAAATTGGATAGGTTTTTAGGCTTATTACCTGCTAAAACTATATTTCTTTTTCCTATTATCCTGTTATTGAGATTTGTTCCTCACACAATTTACTCAAATATGAGATTTAACTAAATAACTAGGCATAATCTGATGATGTCAGATTTGAAGAATTAAGAGCACTGTCATGGTATGGTCTAAGATGGGAACAGCCAAAAAATAGTCATATAAAAGTTGAATCTAGTATATTTGTCTTTTGGAAAATAAGCAACATGAAGTAGAAGAGTGAGACCTGGATTTAAATTCAAAGAACCTGAATTTCTATCCCAAATTTGCCATTCACTACTTGTTTGTGACCTTAAGCAAATCTTTGAATCTCTTAAAGTCTCAGTTTCTTTATCCATAAAATGAAGAGATTGAATTAGGTGATCTTTAAGATCTCTAACTCTAAAATCTCTGATTTTAATTTAAATTCCTATTTCTGTGCTACTTAGTTGCTTAATACTACTTACTTTCGGTGAAGAACATCATCCTTAGCATAAATAGCAGCTTAAATAGCTAGGGAGACTTCATAAATTAGAATTTGATAGTATTCTTACTGTTTTGGTAAAGCTTCTACAGTTCTAAGGTTATTTTTTTTCTGCTTCATTACAATTTTGTAATCAGAAATGGGATGAGTCAAAAACTGATTCTGTAGTGAGTTTTCTGATTAAGTATTGCTTAATCTCATTTAAAAATTATGGTGTGTGTCTATGTAAAAATATAGGCAAATATTATTCATTGTAGAGATTAGGATTAGAGAAAACATTTTATTTATGAATTCCTGTGAATTGGGAAGCCCAAAATTAGAGAGATTACCTTGCCTTATAATTTATCTTTTTAAAAAATCTCCCCAAAACTTTATTATAAAGAATTTGTACCTTTTAAACCCATTCATTTATCTGTGTACTATTTTGTACAAATATATTGTTAAAAAGTGTTTCTTCTATTTATTATCCATAGGCTAACAAAAATAAATGTCATCTAATTTTAATAATTTGGTTTGATATTATGTTAACACAGCTGTTGATCTTTAAGTCTGAGATGTTTCATTGATTTTAATAATTTTTTTAAAGGTAATGTTTATTTTGACCTTAAGTCTAGAGGAGGCAAATATGGGAAATTAATTGGTATTGTCCCGGAGCCAGGAGTGGAACCAGGTAAGTTGATTTAGTTTTTGCCCAAGTGCTTTAAATCTGCTTCAGCTTATTCTTGATTAGATTGTAAGTTCCTTGAAGATGAAGATGACATATTCCATTTTTTAAAAAATAGCTTTTTATTAATATCTTTTTAACCTCACTGAGATTTCTTCCTATCCTTTCCCTACCACCTTCCCAGAGATAACCCATATAAGAAATTATTTTTTTGTAAAAAGAAAGAAAAAAAGGGCAGAGGAAAAAAATTCAGTGAAACTGATCAAACATTGAAAAAAATTAATGTTATATATAGTGTTCCACATGGACCCTCTAAACTCTTGAATTCTGCAAAGGAGCAAGGCTTGGCATCTTTTCATATCTAATCTTTGGGATTGAGCTTGTCCATAATTTTTGTGATATTGTTTTGATTGTCTAATGATTATTCTTTCCATTTTGTTGTGATAGTGATTATGTATGTTGTTTTTCTATCATTTTATTTCTAGTACTTAATCCATGTAGTTAAAATTCAATTTGTGCTCTCGATGGGTACTGTAATAGGGGATTATTTAAGTGAGAAATAATAATTCAGGATCAGATTTTAATAGCCTCAGATCAAAATTGCTTTGGGAAATGTAGAGCTAATCAAGTTTGTACAAAAGCTGAAAAGAAGTGTGCTGTTACATCCAGGGCACCATTAACCTTTTAGCCTCCCAAATTGTTTGATTAAACCAAATAGTAGTGTTGCTCATTTGGTTCTCAGGAATGAGATCTGTTTTAATGTAAGAAATGAAGTTTTTTTGTTTGTTTGTTTTAACTCATTTACGATTAGGGATATGATGGAAATAGTGTGTTTCATTAAAGACCATTGTTCTGTATGAAGTATGAGCAATGAAACTGATTTTCTTGTGTGACCTATAAAATTGGAGGAGGTGTGATCATAAGCAAATGTAAAATATTTGAACTTAGAGCAGACAGTGCTTTGAAAGTTGGCCAGTCTTTTGTTGGCAGCTTTAGTGAATGGAAGTATGCCTTTCCAACATGAAAATGAATGACTGTCATATAGAAGTTAACATAGAATTTTGTATGAAGTTAAGTCTGTAAGTGACATGTTAAAATAAGCTTTGGGGAATGAATGACAAGAAAAAGTCTTTTGACTTGCAAAAGTATTTAAAGAAGCCACATAAGTTATCTGTAATGAAATGAACGCATGGAATAGTTCTCTAGTAAACCATAGAACCTCTGGAAAATAGTGAAACAGTCTGAGGCTTGTTTTGTGCTATTTACATAGGCTGACTGATAACCATTATCTAAAAGAGAACTTATAAGATGAGAAAAAATTTTGAGAGGATTGTACCATGAGTGATTTAGTAATTTGTTTAAAAAATACATATTGAGTACTCAAGGTAGAAGATTGACAATTATTCCTATCTTTCAAATGAAACTGTAAAAAATAATTTAAAAAAAACCTCTTCTCTTCCTTCTTAGAATCAATACTGTTATATGAGTTCCAAGACAGAAAAGTGGTAAGGGCTAGGCAGTGGGGGTTAAATGGTTTGCTCAAGGTCACACAGGAAGTGTCCGAGGCCAGATAAAACCCAAGATCTCCTGTCTCCAGTCCTGGCTCTCTATCTACCGATCCATTTAGCTGCCCCCCCAAAAATAATTAATTTTTCAGGACAGAGTAAACAGTAATAAAACATAGTATTTCCTGTATGACCCAGAATCACATGTCTCAATCACCAGTGAAGAGAATGTTTCTTTGAAATTACTGGACCCCTTTCTATAGAATTTCCTTCATTAGGTCAGTTAATCAAGCTTAGGTGGAAGTTTTGGAGGATTTGGAGTATACTGTGTGTGACCCAAGTTATGGCTTTATCACCAAAACTATGCCCCACAGTTTATTATTACCATTTCTTGGCAATCATTTTTGACCAAGAACCCAGGTTGATCATTCACTTTGCCAGCCTGATTTGGTTTCATATGACTTTGGGTAGTTTCTAAGAAATCAAATTTCTTCTCAAAGAAGACGAGATGGATATTTACCACCAATGAGAATATTTAGTATAACTTGTTTGACTTTTTTTTTTAAACCACCTTCAAAAACTGAAGCAATTACTGCACTGGTTGATTTTAATATGTGTAAAGCTTCCCCAAGATGACTCTTTTAAAGAACATTCAGTATACAAATAACTTCTAATACTGTAGAGTCCCCCTGATTCATATCATCAGCTCATAATTACATATTTAGGACTTCAAAAGTCTTTTTCTTATAAGCAACCCAATGAAATAGAAAAGATGTAAATAAAATTATTCTAAGAAAACTATTTTGAATAACTTTTAATTTAACAATTAGTCCCTCATTTCCTGTATCTTGTTAGATGACCTGTTTTTATTGAAATAGCTGCTCAAAAGTTCAGCGAATATAAAACTTTAAATTGGCAAGTATTGCCAATAAACTTTGCTAACATGAAAAAAAATCTTTAACAGTAAAATACTACAAATATAAGTATACAAATGTCATTTATACAAATTCTCCAGTGTTTTCTTGCCAGAGGCTGCAGATCTGGGAGTTGGGAAATCTTTCATTTAGTTCCAGACTCTTATCAGTCACTAAGCCTTTATTATGTATTTACCATGTGCCAGGCACTGTGTTAACTAGATACAAGTTGTGTTACTATTGTATCAGTGGCTTACTATTTGTAATCCTTAGTTGTTTTGGTTATAAAAAGAAAGTTGGAGTAGATAATTTCTAAGGTACCTTTCAAGCTCTTAACTAGACTTTGTAGAAAGGAAAGATCACTTTATCTTTTAATACTCAGACTTCTAGTATTGTAATATTTAAAGGGATTGAAGTGGACTGAAGAGAGGACAGGGGATAAGGAAGGTTTTGTAGCAAGGAATGGAGAGGTTGAAGGGAGAGAGGGAATATGACTGCTGGTGAGGTAAAAGGAGATACCCCTGCTGAGAGACTATCTTTAAAAATTGGGTTTCCCCAAGAAATGGGCCACTTATGATAGTCTGAGGGGATGTCTTTTTGATTGATGTTGAAGATACCCCAGAGCAAGTAAGCACGGACCCTTCTGAGGGACAAGCCTCCCCCAAGACCAAGGTTGCCCAGCAGGGTTCAATAAGGACCATTTAGGGTTGAATGGTTGCCCTTAGTTTCAGCTCCCTTCATGTCCCCCTGAAATGATAGTCCTCTTATCTGACTGTGGTTATTTAAATAAAGATGAATTTTATTTTATTTTATTTTACTTTTTTAATTTTATAATATTTTATTTGATCATTTCCAAGCATTATTCATTAAAGACAAAGATAATTTTCTTTTCCTCTCCCCCCACTGCCCCATAGCTGACGTGTGATTCCACTGGGTATCACATGTGTTCTTGATTCGAACCCATTGCCATGTTGTTGATATTTGCATTAGAGTGTTGGTTTAGAGTCTCTCCTCAGACATGTCCCCTCAAACGCTGTAGTTGGACAGTTGCTTTTCCTCAGTATTTCTACTCCCTCAGTTTATCCTCTCCTTATGAATAGTGTTTTTTCTCCTAGATCCCTGCAGATTGTTCAGGGACATTACGTCGCCATTAATGGAAAAGTCCATTATGTTCAATTATACCACAATGTATCAGTCTCTGTGTACAATGTTCTCCTGGTTCTGCTCCTCTTGCTCTGCATCACTTCCTGGAGGTCATTCCAGTCTCCATGGAATTCCTCCACTTTATTATTCCTTTTAGCACAATACTATTCCATCACCAACATATACCACAATTTGTTCAGCCATTCCCCAATTGATGGGCATCTCCTCCTTTTCCAATTTTTTGCCACCACAAAGAGTGCAGCTATGAATATTCTTGTACAAGCCTTTTTCCTTATTATCTCTTTGGGGTACAAACCCAGCAGTGCTATGGCTGGATCAAAGGGCAGACAGTCTTTTATTGCCCTTTGGGCATAGTTCCAAATTGCCCTCCAGAATGGTTGTATCAATTCACAACTCCACCAGCAATGAATTAATGTCCCTACTTTGCCACATCCCTTCCAGCATTCATTATTTTCCTTTGCTGTTATGTGAGCCAATCTGCTAGGTGTGAGGTGATACCTCAGAGTTGTTTTGATTTGCATCTCGCTGATTATAAGAGATTTAGAACACTTCTTCATGTGCTTATTAATAGTTTTGATTTCTTTGGCTGAAAACTGCCTGTTCATGTCCCTTGCCTATTTATCAATTGGAGAATGGCTTGATTTTTTGTACAATTGATTTAGCTCATTATAAATATGAGTAATTAAACCTTTGTCAGAGGTTTCTATGAAGATTTTTTCCCAATTTGTTGTTTCCCTTCTGATTTTAGTTATATTGGTTTTGTTTGTACAAAAGCTTTTTAATTTGATGTAGTCAAAATTATTTATTTTACATTTTGTGACTCTTTCTATGTCTTGCTTGGTTTTAAAGCCTTTCCCCTCCCAAAGGTCTGACATGTATACTATTCTGTGTTTACCCAATTTACTTATGGTTTCCTTCTTTATGTTTAAGTCACTCACCCATTTTGAATTTATCTTGGTGTAGGGTGTGAGGTGTTGGTCTATTCCTAATCTCTCCCACACTGTCTTCCAGTTTTCCCAGCAGTTTTTATCGAATAGTGGAGTTTTGTCCCAAAAGCTGGGATCTTTGGGTTTATCGTATACTGTCTTGCTGAGGTCGCTTTCCCCAAGTCTATTCCACTGATCTTCCTTTCTGTCTCTTGGCCAGTACCAAATTGTTTTGATGACTGCTGCTTTGTAATATAGTTTAAGGTCTGGGACTGCAAGGCCGCCCTCATTTGTGTTTTTTTTTCATTATTTCCCTGGATATTCTTGATCTTTTGTTATTCCAAATGAACTTTGTTATGGTTTCTTCTAAATCAGTAAAGACATTTTTTGGGAGTTCAATGGGTATGGCACTAAATAAATAAGTTTGGGTAGGATGGTCATTTTTATTATATTGGCTCATCCTATCCATGAGCAGTTAATGTTTTTCCAATTGCTCAAGTCTAGTTTTAGTTGTGTGAAGAGTGTTTTGTAGTTGTGTTCATATAGTTCCTGTGTTTGTCTCGGGAGATAGATTCCTAGGTATTTTATTTTCTCTAAGGTGATTTTGAATGGGAGTTCTTTTTCTAGTTTTTGCTGCTGAGCTGTGTTGGAGATGTATAGAAATGCTGATGATTTATTCCTGTCTACGCTAATCTATGTTAGATTTCTTAAGTTCAAAGTCTTAGCAGTAGACAGCAAGAGGAAGAAAAGTTTCTGACCTTCAGAGCTGGTTGGGCCTGTCTCTTCAGGGTGATATCCTAAAGACTGGCTTTACAGTTCAAACTGCTCCCCTTAAATCCTTTTGTTCAATGACACGATCACAGGAATCCAGGTAGAGCTTACAATTGGGAACAATCCAGGAGTAGAGGAACTTCTATCCAGAGACAGGGAGAAAGACTCTTTCCTGTCCCAGGGCCAGGAAGAAGAGAGACCGTCACGAGACCAACTGGCACTCTCAGTTGCCCTTCCCCCCACCGTCATTACTGTCCACCAATTTCACTCTATAATCTTTCAACTGCTGTTTGCTCCAACTCAGTGACAGAAAGTCCAGGACTTGCTTCAGTTTTCCTTTCCACAATCATCCCCTTTTTTTTTGTGACCTTCCCCAAATCACTTAGTTTTATTATACTTACCAAGCTACTAAATTTAATTCCAACTACTCCCCCCAAAATAATAAAATTCCCTCAATTACTCTATCACTATTCTATGCTAACTTTCTACTCTAAGGAATTCTATGCAGGAAAGTTTGGGTAAGGGTAGTTTTAGAGTTTTACAATAAATTCAGTACAATTAATGTTTGAACAAAACCATTACAAAGAAATTTGAATCTTAGTGCTAATACTACTTTTGCTAAGTCAAACTAATACAAATAATTTCCCCATTTTATATATTAATAATTCTTTGCAGACTATTTTATCTATATATATTTCCATTAAACACAATTTCAGCATCAGCTTTATAATAAACAATTAAAATTTTACTATCTGCAAATGCAATTTAAGTCTATTTCTAAGTATAACTAACTGTCTATGCTATATCTAACTTAACTTACTCCTAATCGACTCCCTACTTATTATAACTATTCTCTAAATCCCTAATCTAACCTATAACCTAATTTTATGTGCAACATATATACATGCTATGCTAAATAGTTATAGACTCTTATCATTGTTATTAACCTAATTATAGCATATACATTATTCACATATAATACAATAATATACATAGTTCCCTAGACTTCTAGTATTCATCTGGGAATAAAAATCTAAATAAAGTTAGTATGTCTCTTATCATATTTTCATGAGCTTAGGCATATAGTAAATACCTAATATGGTGTTTACTATAAATGGGCCTTTCCTTGGTTTGCCTTGACATGCTTTATTGTTGTAATTCATAGTAGAAAAATTATTTTATGCCTATAGTGAAGGATTACATTCTCACAGATAGTGTTTCATTGATGTTTGAAGTAATGTCCAATTCAGTAAACTCTTTAGCATTATATCAATTCCCATTCATTTAATTGTTTTATTAAAACTGGACCAATTATTAGTGTCCTTCAGGTTCTTTGGTGTACTTAGCAGATTTTACATTTACCTCTGCTATCTTTGTAGGTAGAGAAAAATCAATGAGAAGAAAAATGTTTAATCACTTGTAAGACAGAATTGTTTTTTGAGTGTATTTCTGGTGGCCTTGGTTTCATATGTTGGTTTAAAAAATCTTTCCACTAACCAAATACTTTATTGTTGCAGATGATTCTGATAAACGACATGCCAGTGATTTTGCTCTATGGAAGGCAGCTAAGCCTCAGGAAATTTTTTGGGCCTCTCCTTGGGGAAATGGAAGGCCTGGCTGGCATATTGAATGCTCTACAATCTCAAGGTTAGTTTTTTTTGATAACTTGCTTTATATATATTTTTTAATCTTGGCAAATGGAAAGCAAACATTACATAGTTTGGTCAGCAGAGGGTGTTGATGTAAGCAGATGTGTAGACAAAGAAAAATTTTTTGACAGTTTGTGGGTGAATAAAGAGAAGTATATATGTTCAACTCTAATTAAATTTCATTTAAAAATTTTAATCGCTAATAGAAACAACTGCCTTATAGAATTCTGACTTTCAGGTTTTATAGAAGTGATTTCTGCTCTTGCTTTAATATCCATCTTGTAGATCACATTATTTATTCATCTATTTATTTGCCTTTTGCCAATATTTTTAATTACTTAGAAACAGACATTTTCTTAGAGTAGATCAGATGATGAAACTTAGTTCTCACTACCAGAAAGTGATGGGACTTTAGAAAAAAGCACATCTCTGTGGTACACCCAACCTGGTGTTTGATACTGGGGGAAATCAATATTTAATCATCCCTATTGTCTGTCAGTCAACAGGCAGTTATTTAACTTTTGTTTGTGTACTTCATCCTATATTTATGTTCCTCCCTAAATTCTAGTTTATTCATGCATATAAGACAGTTTTTACTCAGTACATCATAAAATTGTTCTACCTCTTTAAGGAAAATCAACTCAAAATATTTAAATTGATTTGAACTAACATTTAAATGCCTACTATGTACAGAAAGAGCACTGTGTTGGACACTTAGTTAAAACAGGGTCCTTGCTGTTATGGAGCTTATAATAGCTCCATATGATTTGATTTATCCTTTGTGACACTATTTTATGCTTGTTACTCCTGTTTAATGTTTAGAAACATTTATTTTATCAAACTCTGAATTAATTGTCAGCAATTTTGAATATTCTGAATTAATTTATTCTGAAGATGAATATTGCTTTAGGAAGGATTCTGATAAAATAAAGAGATTCTTATTTCACTTTAGTTGAAATATGGTACAAATTGTATTAAAATGAACCTGAATTTCTTTGTTGTATTAGTCCTTAGGCTAATGGATTGATTTTCCACTTTTATAATAATTTGTTTTATTTTGTTGACTCTTCTTTAACCCATTTGGAATTTTCTTGTCAATTTGCCATTTCTTTCTCCACTTCATCTTACAGATGAGGAAACTGAGACATACAGTTAAATGACTTCCGAGGGTCACACAGCTAGTAAGTGTCTGAAGCTAGATCTGAACTCAGGAAGATGAGTTTTCCTAACTCTAGGTCTGACTCTAACCACTGTACCACCTAGCTTCCCCTTTTTCTAATAGTAAGAGTACATTTAATAAGCATAGATGTGTATATAGTTAATCTGAACAGCAGTCATGGATACATAAAAAGCACATCATGGAGTAATTGGTAGAAAACTTTTAAATATTTCTCAGTGACACACCTGAAGAAGAGAGGTCAATACCATATCTGTTCTAAAGAATAGAGAGAATTTTAGGACAGTGAAATGTTAACTGGCCTCTTAAATTATACTCTTGGTGACACAATCACCATTCCTTGCACATGTGATCTGTTCTATTTTCTGTTTTCTATTGTGACTTATTAATAAGGAGAAATAGGTTTTTACTTTTTGCTATTAAATTGGGATGTGTTAAAATTGAATTGTATTACGTCGGGGAAATTTTGAGGGACACATTGATAAGTGATAGTAAACAATCCAGCCAATATGATATAAATTTAGGAAATTTTAAAAGTATATTTCATTATGAAGATTGCCACTATTCTTAGTATACCATTTAGGGATTGCAAACTCTACTGGAGGCTTTCCATTATGTTACTGACAACACAATTAGCTTCCATTATTTGTTTATTTATTTTAAGTTTTATTTAGCCAATTTAGAACATTTTTCCTTGGTTACAAGAATCATATTCTTTCCCTCCCTCCCCTTTCCTCACCCTTCCCGTAGTCAACGCGCAATTCCACTGGGTATTACATGTGTCCTTGATCAGAATCTATTTCCATGTTGTTGATGTTTGCACTAGGATGTTCATTCAGAGTCTACATCCCCAATCATATCCCCTCGACCCATGTGATCAAGCAGTTGTTTTTTTCTTTGGTGTTTTTACTCCCACAGTTTTTCCTCTGAATATGGCTGGTGTTCTTTTTCATAGATCCCTCCTAGTTGTTCTGGATCACTGCATTACCACTAATGGAGAAGTTTACCTTACATTCGATTGTACCACAGTGTATCAGTCTCTGTGTACAATGTTCTCCTGGTTCTGCTCCTCTCTCTCTGCATCACTTCCTGGAGGTTGTTCCAGTCTCCATGGAATTCCTCCACTTTATTATTCCTTTTAGCACAATAGTATTCCATCACCAACATATACCACAATTTGTTCAGCCATTCCCCAATTGAAGGGCAGCCCCTCATTTTCCAATTTTTGGCCACCACAAAGAGCGCAGCTATGAATATTTTTGTACAAGTCTTTTTCCTTGTTATCTCTTTGGGGTATAAACCCAGCAGTGCTATGGCTGGATCAAAGGGCAGACAGTCTTTTTTCACCCTTTGAGCATAGTTCCAAATTGCCCTCCAGAATGGTTGGATCAATTCACAACTCCACCAGCAATGAATTAGTGTCCCTACTTTGCCACATCCCCTCCAACATTCATTACTTTCCTTTGCTGTCATGTTAGCCAATGTGCTAGGTATGAGGTGATACTTCAGAGTTGTTTTGATTTGCATCTCTCTGATTATAAGAGATTTAGAACATTTTTTCATGTGCTTATTAATGGTTTTGATTTCTTTGTCTGAAAATTGCCTATTCATGTCCCTTGCCCATCATCCTCGGTTACCGAGAGACTACTACCAATTGGAGAATGACTTGATTTTTTGTACAATTGATTTAGCTCTTTATAAATTTGAGTAATTAGACCTTTGTCAGAGGTTTTTGTTATGAAGATTGTTTCCTTATTCGTTACTTCCCTTCTAATTTTGGATGCATTGTTTTTGTTTGTACAAAACCTTTTTAATTTAATGTAATCAAAATATTCATTTTACATTTTGTGATTTTTTTCTAACTCTTGCTTGGTTTTAAAATCTTTCCTTTCCCAAAGATCTGACAAGTATACTATTCTGTGTTCACCTAATTTACTTATAGTTTCCTTCTTTATGTTCAAGTTTTTCACCCATTCTGAGTTTATCTTGGTGTAGGTTGTGAAATGTTGATCCAAACCAAATCTCTCCCATACTGTCTTCCAATTTTCCCAGCAGTTTTTATTAAATAGTGGATTTTGGTCCCAGAAGCCTAGATCTTTGGGCTTATCATAGACTGTCTTGCTGAGGTCGCTTTCCCCCAGTCTATTCCACTGATCCTCCTTTCTGTCTCTTAGCCAGTACCATATTGTTTTGATAACCACTGCTTTATAGTATAGTTTGAGATCTGGGACTGCAAGGCCTCCTTCCTTCACATTTTTTTTTCATTATTTCACAATTAGCTTTTAATTGAGATCACCCAGCTTTTTCACAGGATCATATCTCTGGCTGAAATGACCACATTATGGACCTCTATATTTTTCAGGATTGACATTTTTTTTTTCACCAGTCCTAGACAAGGAGGGACATTAGTTTTTTGATACTATCATACTGTTAACTGTAAATAATACTGTTACACTGTTGAAGAACTTTTTTTTTTAATGATCAAAATGTGAAGGCACAATGCTAGAAATTTGAAGGTATTTAAATAACAGCAAGTTGATTATTTTGTGTTTGACTTTTTGACTGAATGTAAATGTAAGCTTTGCTGTGTAGGAATGCTGCCCTTTCCTCCCTTCAAATGGTTTTTTACTCTTCTGCCTTTACTTTTTTTGTTTGTTTGTTTATTTGTTTGTTTGTTAATGTCATTCAGCCTGCTGGAAATAGACTGCTTTATCTTCTCTACTTCTTTATTTAAGGGGCTCCTAACCTGGGATCCCAATCTCTTTGTGGGTTTAATAGATAGGTTTGAAGGGGTTCCTGAACTTTGATGGGAAAAGAATTACATCTTTATTTTTACTAATCTCTAACTGAAATTTAGCTTTTCCTTCAATTATTTGTTTTTAAAAAATTCTGAGTAAGGGTTTCTTAGGCTTTACCTGATTACTGAGGAGTGTATGACACAAAAGAAAGTTAAGAACTCTTGACCTATTCAAATGTTTCCTTGTACCTTGATCAGACTCTCTTTGTAAAGCCTTTTCTGACCCCCCCAATCCAAAGTGATTTCTTTTTCCCATGAATTTCTGTAGTAATTAGTGTCTGAATAATTTATCTGGCAATTACTCATTTGCCAATTTCTCTTACTGTATTGAACTGACGATACTTAAACTTTAAAAAATTTAAGAGTGGACATATTTCTCTGGAAGCACTTTGCTGGCAGAAATACTCGTCTTTATATTGCTCTTAGTGCTTATCTCAGTACCTTGCATGTAATAGATACTCAGTTTATGATAAGGCTATAGGACATGTAAACAAGAGCTGATATAGATAATAGCATGGTAGTAAAATTATTGTTTTGGTTACAGTTCTACAACTTGTTTTGAATATAAAAGTCAGCAGGTTTCAAATGAATTTAATATTAAATAATTTGTTTTGGTAGCCATGTCTAGTATGAGATTGTCATAATAATGAAAATATCACTAAACAAACGGGAATAGCATGACTGAAATATATTGCTTTGAATTTGTTAACTTGGTTTCCATGGTATGATGTGCTGAAGTCCTGAGCCAGGCAAGAAAAACAGTCTCATTACTTTGCAGTCATCCTACAGATATTAACTTCTTGCAAGTCAGAGCAATTGTCTATGCAGTGTTCTTTTGTTTGTTTTTTCAAATAGCATTTGTTGATGTCTAGGATAAAAGAAAGATTAGGACTATTCATTGGAAGATAAAAAAACTAGGTAAAAATACCAGTCTTCATTTGAGCTTAAATTTTTTAACATATTGGAAATGAACAAATGTTCATTTGTGAAGCTTTGTGGTTTAATTTTTGTAATTTTCTCTGCATATTATGTGAGGCTAGAGGTAATGAATACTTAACATTCTGGAGAAAAGTTGCTATGTGAGTGTAGTCAAACCATGGAATATATTTTTTCAGTTTGGTGTTTGGAAGCCAATTGGATATCCATACAGGTGGGATCGATTTAGCTTTTCCACATCATGAAAATGAAATTGCACAGTGCGAGGTATATCACCAGTGCAAGCAGTGGGGAAACTATTTTCTACATTCAGGTAAGTGCCATTTTAAAATTAGTTTTATTTATTGTGCAAGGATTCATTTTTTACTGATATTGACAGTGCTATATTTGGAGGGAGGTACATGAACTAACGTATGTATAACTTCAGTGAATTGTCATCTATTTGGAATCTACTCATTTTCTGAATGTCTGTTTTATGTTGGAAACAAGTTTTTTTGTTTGGATTGGAGTCATATATATTTTTATAGGAATAAATTAGACTGACTAGATTGTGTATACTGGGAAGGAAATTGTTCAGCATGATGTGTAAGATATTCACCTGACCTGTTTTCTCTACTTTTAACATTACTTTGTATTTCATTGTACATACATCATAATTCTTTAAAATTGCTTCATCAGAAGTTCAGTTATATAACATGGATCTGAGATCCTGAAAAATAGTATGGTTGGATTTGTCTGTCATCAAGAGGAAACTATGGTAAGAGCCAGGGAGATAATAACGCATGTGGTAATTTGATTTTGAGAAGAGTCTTTGGTCCAGAATTAGTTAGAATTGTCCAAGGTACAATGAAGACATTTTTAAGGCATAGGATAAAAAGGCAACATAAAGTAAGTTAGTCTACAGCATACTGTAGATGATGGCAGTTTCTTTTAGGTGTCAAGGTCATTCTTTGCCATATTATAAGATATCATTAGCATCCATATACTGCATAATATAATGTGTGATGCTTATGTTTTGCTAAAACAAATTTGGTCTTTTTGTTTTATAATAATGACAATAAGCAATATATGTGTGTGTATATATATGTTTAATGGCAATAGTAATTGATATTTACATTGTTCCTTTTAGTGTGATTTCTTTGTAGCTACGCAAAGGGAGGAAGGTAATGCAAGTGTTATTTTCTAATGGGGAAACTGAATAGGCTCAATGACTTGCCTATTGTCACATAGATTGTAACGGTTAGAATCAGCCCTTAAATCTAGATTTCTCTAATTGTGAATTCCATTATATCATAATGCCTCATGAGATAAAGGAAGTGGCTTATCTCCAAGTATGTTTATGACAGTATTTTCTTTGTATTTATGTGTGTATTGCTCCACCAGGACCTATGGAAAACCAAGAATTAAGTTTCATTATATCTTTCATATCATTGTCATGCTCCATGTATCTTTCCCTGTGGAGTAGGAAACTATATAGCCTCCTTCTACCCCCACCTCACATACACACACACACTTTGTCTCCATAATCTAATAATAATTATTTCTTTTCTCCTGTCAATTAAAAGGACCTTGACTTGTAACCAGTTGTTCCTCCAGCCACCTAGGTCTCATATCCTTCCATGTCCATTGTGTCCAACAAACTAATCAGTACAGATCTAACATGATGATGAGATTCTAAATTTATTTAGGCTGATACTCAGATGAAAAATACATGCTTTATCATTGGGCTTGTTCTTGAAGCCTTTCCAGCTTGGTAAAACTTGCTAGACTATTGGAGGAGGATATTAGTGTAAGAAATTAAATGAACTAAGTGAAAAAGAGGTGGGGAAACATCTAGAACAAACATAAAGAAATAATTTATGGGGTACATATATGGTCTGTGAGATACCTGGTCTTGCTTCTCCAAAGGAACACTAGGAATAATGGATGACAATCACAAATTGGCAAATATAGGTTTCATGTAGAGAAAGAGTTAAGTTACTTGGACTTCCGGTCAAGATGGCGGCTTAGAGAAAGCTAAAGTTCAGATCTACGGAAACCCTTCCCTACTGAACTCAAACTATATGCTCCTAGGGCACCGAAATTCAAAATGAACAACAGCATAGACCCCGGGAATCCTCCTCCTGGACCTGGATCAAAAGGTACGGCTCCCCCTAAGAGCCAGAACCCGAGATCACTCGGACCTAAGGGGTAGGCAGAAGGAAGGTCCCAGGACCCATTCCCCCCAACCCAGAGCGCCGAGTCCAAGGCAGCAGAGGGAACCTCAGAGCCTCAGGGCTGGCTATTCTGAAGGCCTCTTCCTGAAAACAACCTGACTCAGACGAGGGGGCACCCAACACAAGACAGCAGGGAAACAGAGAGAGAAGGGGGAGCCTGTAACCCCCTGGCTGGACCCTTCCATCTGAGTCTCACAGAAGGTCCCTGCCTCAGGGCATACTCAGTTTGACCCAGGGAAAGCTAATCCTATCAGGAGCCCTCTGGAGCTCCTGGAAGCCAAGGCCCCTCCCCCCTCAGTGCTGGTTCTCCTAGCCGGCTAAGGCACAGAAACAAACACCCTGCAGAAAGGGCCAAGCCAGGCTCAGAGCGTGGAAGTAAGGCAAAGGAGAAGCATCGGGAGGGAGCCGAGGAGGGCAGTAACACGGAAACACCAGCAATTCCTGGCTTCCCCGGGAAGACAGAACAACAACTGCATAGAACGGACAATCTACCTAGGGCTAAAACCTCTGAACACCAGATAGAGATAAGAAAAGCTAGCCCTCCCAACTCAGATAGATATGGCAAACTCCACAGAAGCACAAAAGCCCCAAAATTCCAAGAAAAACAAGAAGAAGGGGGCAACTTTGGACACATTTTATGGAGCAAAAATACAAAATACAGAGGAGATAGAAGAGGAAACACAAGCAAATGCTCTGAAACCTTCCAAAGGAAATGGAAACTCTCCACAAACCCATGAAGAATTTGAATCGGAAAGGATCAAAAAGATGGAAGCCCTCTGGGAGGAAAAGTGGGAAATAATGCAAAAGAAATTCACGCATCTACAAAACCAGTTTGACCAACGTGAAAAGGAAAACCAGGCTTTAAAGTTCAGAATCAGGCAACTCGAAGACAATGAGCAAGAATTAATAAAGCAAAGCCAAAAGACCAAGAAATTAGAAGAGAACATAAAATATCTCACTGACAAGGTGACAGGCTTGGAAAATAGAGGAAGAAGAGATAATTTAAGAATAATTGGACTTCCAGAAAAGCCAGAAATAAACAGCAAACTCGACATCGTAATACAAGATATAATCAAAGAAAATTGCTGAGAGATCCTAGAACAAGGGGGAAATACAGCCACTGACAGAGCTCACAGAACACCCTCTACACTAAATCCCCAAAAGACAACTCCCAGGGATGTAATCGCCAAATTCCAAAGCTTTCAAGCAAAAGAAAAAATCTTACAAGAAGCCAGAAAAAGACAATTTAGATATAAAGGAATGCCAATCAGGGTCACACAAGACCTTGCAAGTTCCACTCTGAATGACCGCAAGGCATGGAACATGATTTTCAGAAAGGCAAGAGAGCTGGGCCTTCAACCAAGAATCAGCTATCCAGCAAAACTGACTATATACTTCCAAGGGAAAGTATGGGCATTCAACAAAATAGAAGATTTCCAAGTTTTTGCAAAGAAAAGGCCAGAGCTCTGTGGAAAGTTCGGTATCGAAAAAGAAAGAACATGGAATACCTGAAAAGGTAAATATGAAGGAAAGGGAAAAGGAGGAAAATGTTATCTTTTTCTTTTACTCAAACTCTTCTATAAGGACTACATTTATATCAATCTATGTATACTAACATGTGGGGAAAATGTAATGTGTAAATAGGGGGAAAAGAAAGACCAAATAGAATAATCTTTCTCACACAAAGATTCACATGGGAAGGGGAGGGGAAGAAAACTCCTATAAGAAGGAGAGGAAAAGAGTTTTTACTTAAACCTTACTCTCAGGGAAATCAACTCTGAGAGGGAAGAACATCCAGATCCATTGGGATCTTGAATTCTATCTTACCCAACAAGGGAAGGGAGAAGGGAAAACCAAGGGGGGTAGGGGGGAACACAAAAAAGGGAGGGAAGAAGAGGGGGGAGGGGGAGGGAACAAAAAAGGGAGGGACTAGAAAGGGAAACATATCAAGGGAGGGGACAAGGGGGACTGATTTAAAGGAAATCACTGGACTAAAAGGTAGAGCTGAAGAAGAAAGGTTAGAATTAGGGAAGGATATCAAAATGCCAGGGACAGTCATAACTTTGAACGTGAATGGGATGAACTCACCCATAAAACGTAGACAAATAGCAGAATGGATTAGAATCCAATACCCTACCATATGTTGTCTTCAAGAAACACACGTGAGGCGGGTAGACACCCACAAGGTCAGAATTAAAGGATGGAGTAAGACCTTCTGGGCCTCAACTGACAGAAAGAAGGCAGGAGTTGCAATCATGATATCTGATAAAGCCAAAGAAAAAATAGACCTG
This sequence comes from Monodelphis domestica, assembly GCF_027887165.1. Classification (NCBI taxonomy): domain Eukaryota; kingdom Metazoa; phylum Chordata; class Mammalia; order Didelphimorphia; family Didelphidae; genus Monodelphis; species Monodelphis domestica. The sequence continues at coordinate 181,368,386 of NC_077234.1, read as the reverse complement.
GTCAAAAGGGATAGGGAAGGTAATGATATTTTGTTAAAAGGGACTTTAGATAATGAGGAAATATCACTAATCAACATGTATGCACCAAATAATATAGCACCCAAATTTCTAATGGAGAAACTAGGAGAATTGAAGGGAGAAATAGACAGTAAAACTATATTAGCGGGAGACTTAAACCAACCATTATCAAATTTAGATAAATCAAACCAAAAAATAAATAAGAAAGAGGTGAAAGAAGTGAATGAAATCTTAGAAAAATTAGAATTAATAGACATATGGAGAAAAATAAATAGGGATAAAAAGGAATACACCTTCTTCTCAGCACCACATGGCACATTCACAAAGATTGACCATACACTAGGTCACAGAAACATGGCACACAAATACAGAAAAGCAGAAATAATAAATGCAGCCTTTTCAGATCACAAGGCAATAAAAATAGTGATCAGTAATGGTACATGGAAAACCAAATCAAAAACTAATTGGAAATTAAACAATATGATACTCCAAAATCGTTTAGTTAAAGAAGAAATCATAGAATCATAGAAACAATTAATAATTTCATTGAGGAAAATGACAATGGCGAGACATCCTTTCAAACCTTTTGGGATGCAGCTAAAGCAGTAATCAGAGGTAAATTCATATCCCTGAGTGCATATATTAACAAACTAGGGAGAGCAGAGATCAATCAATTGGAAATACAAATAAAAAAACTCAAAAGCGATCAAATTAAAACCCCCCCGCAGAAAACCAAACTAGAAATCCTAAAAATTAAGGGAGAAATTAATAAAAATGAAAGTGATAGAACTATTGGTTTAATAAATAAGACAAGAAGCTGGTACTTTGAAAAAGCAAAATAGACAAAGTACTGGTCAATCTAATTTAAAAAAGGAAGGAAGAAAAGCAAATTAGCAGCATCAAAGATGAAAAGGGGGTCAGCACCTCTGATGAAGAGCAAATTAAGGCAATCATTAAAAATTACTTTGCCCAATTATATGGCAATAAATACACCAATTTAGGTGATATGGATGAATATATACAAAAATACAAACTGCCTAGACTAACAGAAGAAGAAATAGAATTCTTAAACAATCCCATATCAGAAAATGAAATCCAACAAGCCATCAATGAACTCCCTAAGAAAAAATCCCCAGGGCCTGATGGATTCACCAGTGAATTCTATCAAACATTCAGAGAACAGTTAATCCCAATACTATACAAACTATTTGACATAATAAGCAAAGAGGGAGTTCTACCAAACTCCTTTTATGACACAAACACGGTACTGATTCCAAAGCCAGGCAGGTCAAAAACAGAGTAAGAAAACTATAGACCAATCTCCCTAATGAATATAGATGCAAAAATCTTAAATAGGATACTTGCAAAAAGACTTCAGCAAGTGATCAGAAGGGTCATCCACCATGATCAAGTAGGATTTATACCAGGGATGCAGGCCTGGTTCAATATTAGGAAAACCATCCACATAATTGACCACATCAACAAGCAAACCAACAAGAACCACATGATTATCTCAATAGACTCAGAAAAAGCCTTTGATAAAATACAACATCCATTCCTATTAAAAACACTAGAAAGCATAGGAATAGAAGGGTCGTTCCTAAAAATAATAAACAGTATATATCTAAAACCATCAGCTAATATCAACTGCAATGGGGATAAACTAGATGCATTCCCAATAAGATCAGGAGTGAAACAAGGATGCGCATTATCACCTCTACTATTTGACATTGTACTAGAAACACTAGCAGTACCAATTAGAGAAGAAAAAGAAATTGAAGGCATCAAAATAGGCAAGGAGGAGACCAAGTTATCACTCTTTGCAGATGACATGATGGTCTACTTAAAGAATCCTAGAGATTCAACCAAAAAGCTAATTGAAATAATCAACAACTTTAGCAAAGTTGCAGGATACAAAATAAACCCACATAAATCATCAGCATTTCTATATATCTCCCACACAGCTCAGCAGCAAGAACTAGAAAGAGAAATCCCATTCAAAATCACCTTAGAGAAAATAAAATACCTAGGAATCTACCTCCCAAGACAAACACAGGAACTATATGAACACAACTACAAAACACTCTCCACACAACTAAAACTAGACTTGAGCAATTGGAAAAACATTAACTGCTCATGGATAGGATGAGCCAATATAATAAAAATGACCATCCTACCCAAACTTATTTATTTAGTGCCATACCCATTGAACTCCCAAAAAATGTCTTTACTGATTTAGAAGAAACCATAACAAAGTTCATTTGGAATAACAAAAGATCAAGAATATCCAGGGAAATAATGAAAAAAAAACACAAATGAGGGCGGCCTTGCAGTCCCAGACCTTAAACTATATTACAAAGCAGCAGTCATCAAAACAATTTGGTACTGGCCAAGAGACAGAAAGGAGGATCAGTGGCATAGACTGGGGGCAAGCGACCTCAGCAAGACAGTATACGATAAACCCAAAGATCCCAGGTTTTGGGACAAAAATCCACTATTCGATAAAAACTGCTGGGAAAATTGGAAGACTGTGGGAGAGATTAGGAATAGACCAACACCTCACACCCTACACCAAGTTAAATTCAAAATGGATGAATGACTTAAACATAAAGAAGGAAACCATAAGTAAATTGGGTAAACACAGAATAGTATACATGTCAGAACTTTTGGAGAGGAAGACTTTAAAACCAAGCAAGACATAGAAAGAGTCACAAAATGTAAAATAAATAATTTTGACTACATCAAATTAAAAAGCTTTTGTACAAACAAAACCAATGTAACTAAAATCAGAAGGGAAACAACAAATTGGGAAACAATCTTCATAGAAACCTCTGACAAAGGTTTAATTACTCAAATTTACAAAGAGCTAAATCAATTGTACAAAAAATCAAGCCATTCTCCAATTGATAAATAGGCAAGGGACATGAACAGGCAGTTCTCAGCCAAAGAAATCAAAACTATTAATAAGCACATGAAGAAGTGTTCTAAATCTCTTATAATCAGAGAGATGCAAATCAAAACAACTCTGAGGTATCACCTCACACCTAGCAGATTGGCTAACATGACAGCAAAGGAAAGTAATGAATGCTGGAGGGGATGTGGCAAAGTAGGTACATTAATTCATTGCTGGTGGAGTTGTGAATTGATCCAACCATTCTGGAGGGCAATTTGGAACTATGCCCAAAGGCCGCTAAAAGACTGTCTGCCCTTTGATCCAGCCATAGCACTGCTGGGTTTGTACCCCAAAGAGATAATAAGGAAAAAGGCTTGTACAAGAATATTCATAGCTGCGCTCTTTGTGGTGGCAAAAAATTGGAAAACGAGGGGATGCCCATCAATTGGGGAATGGCTGAACAAATTGTGGTATATGTTGGTGATGGAATACTATTGTGCTAAAAGGAATAATAAAGTGGAGGAATTCCATGGAGACTGGAATGACCTCCAGGAAGTGATGCAGAGCGAGAGGAGCAGAACCAGGAGAACATTGTCCACAGAGACAAACACACTGTGGTATATTCGAACGTAATGGACTTTTCCATTAATGGTAGTGTAATGTCCCTGAACAATTTGCAGGGATCTAGGAGAAAAAACACTATTCATTAGCAGAGGATAAACTGTGGGAGTGGAAACACCGAGGAATAGCAACTGTCCAACTATAGCGTTTGAGGGGACATGTCTGAGGAGAGACTCTAAACCAACACTCTAATGCAAATATTAACAACATGGCAATGGGTTCGAATCAAGAACACATGTGATACCCAATGGAATCACGTTTCGGCTGTGGGGGGTGGGGGGGAGGAAAAGAAAATGATCTTTGTCTTTAATGAATTATGGTTGGAAATGATCAAATAAAATATTATAAAGTTAAAAAAAAAAGAGTTAAGTTACTTTCAATTAGAGCTATCCAGAAGTAGGCTCAGGAGGAAATATGTTCTCTCACATTAGAGGTCTTCAAGCAAAGGCTGAATGACCATGAATAGGTTATATTTTTGAAGAGATTCTTTTTCAAGAATGAATAAGGCCAAATGATTTTGGAGATTTCATTCCATTTTGAAATATTTGATTCTTTAAATATATAAGTCTCTAAAATTCAGCCATTGTTTTGGTATATATTTTGAACAGCACCTAATACACTGAGATTGTCCAGTAAGTATCAAATAGCCAGTTTTCCTTTATATTTTTGCAATCCTCACAACTTTAATTTTACCCATCTTAAATTTAACTTTCTAATAATATTTTTGAAGTATTTTTAAGAAAATCTTTCGTTTGTGAAGATCATCAGATGGTTTTTCAACTGTGGTTGTGAATTGTTGTTTGGTTTGGGTGCTGAGTTTTTCTAATCTGTCACAAATTTCCCCTTATTACAAATAAATAAGATCTAAATAGTAGTTACATTCTTGATGGTGTTGCTTGCTACATTGATGTTTCTCTGAAAACCAGTAGAAAGGAAGATGAACTTCAGTAGCTGAGAGAAATAGCCTACTATATTTATTGGTAGAAATTTGAGAAATTACTTCTTAAGGAATATGTATATTTTATAGTGTAAAGTGCTATACTACACTTTAGTGATTATGTAGAAAAAAAATTCAGACTTTTTTTCAGTGCTGCATAGATGAATAAATATACATTGATTCAGAGTTTGTAAAACTTATTCATGTAAACTATTGAAAGCCTTCGGCATACTTCATTTTGAAGGAGTCATTAGCTATAGACTTGGTATTCTTGATCATTCCTGAAAAAATATAGTACTGCATGCAGCTAATACCCTATTGGTTCATTTTTTTCAGTGGTCCATAGATTGCTAGGATGGTTTCCTAAACATTCTAGCAAAATGCATTGGTAATAATTAGCATACTTCCATTATTTTTATTCTTGGGGATGAGAAGGTAATTTTTGATATTGATTGTCGTTGGTGCCTTTAAACCTTACTAACTAGTCAAAGCTATCCAACTCTTAGGTTGATATGAAACCATGCAGTGAATATTTAGAAACAATAGATACTTTCAAATCAGGGGGGAGAGGCATTTTAAAAATTGGTTTAATTGCTCTAATTACTAAAAAAATCTTAAGTAGTGTAAAAATTAAATTAGTCTCTAGTAATAAAATATTATGTTTTAAAAGGTTTATTAAGGATTATTAGAATTAAGGATACAAAATAATAAAGAAATCAAGGATACAAAATAAAACCACATTTTTGCCCATGGCTGATTAGCCCATTCAGAATCCCCCCCTTTCCCCCACCCCTCTACCCTCCACCCCCTGCTTAGCTTACTTACCACATCATTGCAATGGGAGAGCAGAGCATAGAGGAGGGCAAGGTAGGCTTTACTGCCAGTTTAAATACTAATTGTGATCTGGCCCAGGTGGAGACTCAGTTGAGATTATAGGAAATTCTGGAAAATACCAAGGACTTCTGGGATTGAAGTCTAGGGTTCAAGTCTCCATTTTACAGTAGACATCTTCCTTTTTATATTACCTAAGCTTTATATTGGAGACATAAGAAATATAATGTATCTCCTTTCGTAAAACAATTATTCTTTTTTTTTTTTAAACCCTTACCTTCCGTCTTGGAGTCAATACTGTGTATCGGTTCCAAGGCAGAAGAGTGGTAAGGGCTAGGCAATGGGGGTCAAGTGACTTGCCCAGGGTAACACAGCTGGGAAGTGTCTGAGGTCAGATTTGAACCTAGGACCTCCTGTCTCTAGGGCTAGCTCTCAATCCACTGAGCTACCCAGCTGCCCCAATAATTATTCTTCTTAAGAAAAAAAAGCTGAATTGCATAAATAAAGAAGTTAGATAAATCTTACTTGAGATGCCACCAAACTTAAGTTATTATTAATGTAATATTCTTTGATGACTCAATCCAGGTTGTGTCACTTTCTAGATACTCTATTATATAAACAAACCCCAGAAAACATTCTTGTTGCAACACATAATTAAAAAACAAACAAACTCTTAACCTATCTTAGAATCTAGGCATCAGTTACAAGGCAGAAGAATGGTAAGGGCTAGGCAATTGGGGTTAAGTGATTTGCTCATATTTACACAGGTAGAAGGTATCTAAGGCTAGATTTGAAATCAGGGCCTCTAGTCTCCAGGCCTGGCTTTTTTGCATATTATAGTCACTTAGTGCCCTAACAGCATTTTTAAGCAAACTAGGTAAAGATCTCTGTTAGGAAAAGGAAATCCCTCCATTATGAACAAATATTTTTGGGGGAGGAGAAGAGTTGTACTTTGTGGGGAAAATGCCAGCCATAGCTTTTAGAAGCTCCTTTTAGTGCATGTTTTAAGAAAAAGAAGCCTTTGATGAAGATAAATGAGAAGACATGAACTAATTCTAGAAAGAATCCAGTGAATTTGTAGAAACTTATTTAGCCTGGGAAAGAAAGGACTTGGGACATGACGGCAGACTTCAGATACTGGAAGGCCTCCCATGGAGAAGAGGAATTAAACTTGATCTTGTATAGCTCCTGAAGACAGGACTAAAAACAGTAGGAGGAAGTTACAGGGATGAAGAATTTTCTCATTATGGCCAGGCATTTCTAGCAAATAACTAAAGCTTTCTCAAAGTGAGATAGGCTTCCTAAACTTCCATCCCTAGAAGTATCTAAGCATAGGTGGGATAACTATTGGTTAGGGATGTTGTAGATGGGATTCAGACAGTAAGGAGAACATTGAACTAGGGAATCCATAAATTTCCTTCATGAGATTATGATTCTATTTATGAAAAGTCAGAAAAGTCTAAACATTTTCTGGTTAGTTTTATTCCTCTCTTGTCATTCATTGTACCTAAAATAGTTGGAATATAAAGCTTAAGTTATTTAATTTGTTTCTAGTTCCTCATTTGTAAAAATTAGTAAGATACTATTATGCACATGCTTAGTCTATTAACTAGATATTTCTAAATTGTGAGATCAGAAGCAAAAAAAGGCATATTAATGAGCCAGTTGGATTAAATGGGTCTTTGAACCCCTTCCACCTCTAGATTTGTGATTCTATTATCTATGTAGTGTTATGCTTATATTAAATGCTAGCCCTGATTGAGCCAGAGGTATTTAATTTTCTAATTCCTGTTATTATTTATATTAGTTCCTTGAATTTTTCTTACAGAATGGCTAATTTTCTCATGATTCAAAAACAATTAATTTAATCTCATTGTTTTTCTTCCAGGGCACTTGCATGTTAAAGGGAAAGAAAAAATGTCAAAATCACTAAAAAATTACATTACAATTAAGGTAATATACTTTAAAACTTTTAAAAAGAATGACAAATTCTTAAATTGGTTTTAACATGTGTGTTGCATGCCATATAATTGACTCTGACTACCTACAGTCTCTTCCATGGTTCTAAAAAAGGTTTTCTATCTAGCATATATCACTTTTCTTTGTTCTATCCTAGTTATTTATACTTTTACTTGTTGACATATTTTATTATACTTACATACATATATCATGCTAAGTGATGGTGAGTGAAATGTAGAAAGTACATAATGAGAATCAAAAACAAATATGATTGAAGAAAATGTTTTTTGATGGTTTGACCAAATAATCTTTTGACTTTTGAGTTTGCAGAACCAAATAAATGTAATCCCAAATTAGGAAATAAGCATGGATGGAAAACAACCAGATTCTAAGCATTCACTTCTCTTCCCAGTATAAATCTGGCCACTAAAAGGCACCAGCCACAGATCAGTTAAAATGCTAGAAATATTTTTAGTTTATTCATTCAATGAATGTTTGTTGATTTTAATTTTCTTTCTAAATCTTAAATACTTAAAAACCTTCAGAGAAAATTTAGCAAACTTGTTAAGTTTTTTTTTTAATAGAGATTCTTGTTTTCCCTATACTTCAGTAATTTCAGTGAAGCAGCATAGAGCGTTCTTCCTGTAAAATCTGATTCTGATAATTCTTTGGTATGGAGGTGATCTTGGTTTCTTGAAGATTGTGCTGTTGGAACTCAAACTGGGAGGTCTCACTGAGTTCCAAAAACTTAATGTATGGGGTTAATGAAAGACCCATAGTAAAACCAGTGTAGTAAAATACTCATTTTGAGAAGGTTGGTTGCTAGGGAAGAAGTTGGGGTGTGGAGGATTTGTGTTCTTGTGTTGGTCAAAGGAGCACTGTAATAAATAGAATTACTTATCTTTCAATCTGTGCAAATATATAGTTGTAGGTTAATCACAAGGTTATGGCTTTAAAGCTGAGAGGATCCTAAAGAGCATCCACCGTCACTTTCCTTTTAAGATAAGAAAGCCAAGCACTATGGTAGAAAGGACTCTGGAATGCAGGCCCTTTGACTACAAAGCCTATGTTATTTCCACTGCACCTTGCTGCTGCATGGTATGAATGAATGGTTTTATTTTTCTTTGTATCCCTAACACTTAGTACAGTGCTTTTGTTTTTGTAAATACTTAATAAATGCATGTTGATTGATTAATTGTTGGAAACAGAATTAGTGAGTTTACGGATTTCTAGTCCAACATTTTTTCACTGTGCTACATAACCAGTGTTTTTATAAACATAAGTTGACATCTATTCTGAGGAAGTTTTCACAACTAACTTTTTAATTCTTGGTCTTCAGATGACTTTTATTTTTTACCCCTTCCATTCTCCCTGTAAGAATTGAATAATATTTCTACCCAGATATATATTTATAAAGTTTATTGCAAAGGCTAGACAATCATTCCTATAATTAACCTGACCATGTGGTCCCTAGCCTGCAAGTCTCTTCCTCATTCTCTTCAACCTGCCTCCTTTGTTTCCAACTTCTTCTTTCTCTTCTTGGTTCTCCCCTCTCAAGTCCCAAAGCCTTGACTTTTATTGATGTACGGTACGCAGAGGGATGCAAACCTGGTGCAACTGTGTTCTCAGGAATGTTTGATGGGCAGGTGAAGCTATTCAGGAGGGGGAGGGGATGAACTTCCTTTACACATCACCCCATGATCCTTAGGGAGACCCGTCTCCCCAATGGATCATTTAAATATAACTAGCTTATAACTAAATACCTTCTAGCTAAAAGTACATAAAATATTGTATTTTTCTAAGAGGAAATTTCAATAATTAGAGGTGAGAGTAAAATACAAAAACTGAGTGATAGATGCATTGACGAAATGCCAATTATCAGGCAGTCCCCTTTGGCATAAGAGTTTACATTCAGAATAAGTATGTTCAACCCCCTTCAATTCAGGTCATTATATCCCAAAGTTCATTCTAGATCTTTTGATGCATTATGTGGCTTCTATAGGCATCTTTACAGTACCTTCTCCAAAAGGATCTGCTTTCTTGATTCAAGGTGTTGGCAAGTTTCTTTTCCTGAAATTTCTTCCAAAAATTTTAAACCTTGCATTTTAGGATAATTACACAGTCCCCCTGAGGAGAGTGTTGACCAACATCAGAATCACACTGGGATACATGACTGAGTTTTGAGGTATATGAAACAATTGTCAAAACAAAAACAAACCATCCCAAGAAAATCCCAAATAAAAGAGTAAAAAAAATGAAATTCTGTATAAAAATAATAAGTACAAAAATGATAAAAAATAAGGTTTACGTGTATAAAATAATGAGTAAAAAAAATAAACCCGTAACAGGTTCTTGAATCACAGCAAGACTCCATTAAAGTGATGTATGTCCCACAAGCCTATAGGACAATAGCAGCAATATAGCACTTTACTCATTTTCAGCCAGGACTACAAAAAATTGCCAAACTATAAGAGAGAAAGGACTAAGTTTCAGCAGAAAAGAGGAAAAAAATCATTCTCTGGTCTGATTTTACTGTTACTGTCAGGGATGAGGGGCCCCAGGATGATAGCCAACCTGAAGTAATTGACTCAAAGTATTGCACATGGAGTGTGGTTCAAGGGAAGTCCTGCATCTTCACATATGTCAAGCGTCACAACCATGATTCTCACACTAGGTTCAAGTTCTTTTGTATTGGCATAGAAGTTCAACAATCCTCCCTGGATTGGTTTTGGTCCTTTTTTGACCTTGTGCTACTTGGCACTGTATAGTAGCTCATTTGTTCCCTTCTCTTGAAATCAGCTATAATCATTTAACAAAGTCCCATAACATTTATCAATAAATGGCAGGTTTCCATAGTCGAAAGCCTTTTGGGTATACATATTACTAGGGCTAATAGATACTGTAAACTTATACTGTAAACTTTCCTTCAAGTAAAACAACATTAATACTGATTTCATATACTATAAGTATCACCAAGGTTAGGAAAAAAGAAAAGAAAAAATAAAATATCCTTTCACAAACAAAGAGAAAATTTTTTTTATTAAATCATAATTTCACAGTTCACATTCCATGTGATAATGTGTTAGCCAAGCAGAGACACAACGCAAAAGGTACTCACTCAAAAATGAAATTTATATCACTCATAACTTGGCCAGGATCCACAGTGTGAGTGTACATAACAGTGTGAGTGTACTGTAAGGATAATTTTAGGGTTGTGACCTAATCTAAATTAATTTTGTCACCAGATAAAATCCCAAATAAAATACCCAAGTCAGTTTGGAAATCTATGGTGGTTTTAATTAATATAGAGGGAAGGAATTAAGGAGAAGAGAGAGAAGAGGGTATAGGATTTCTCCCACCTGGCTTGTACCAGAGGGAGTTCAAAGACCTCCACCACGATGTCTTTGAAGAAGATTAGAGGATTTTCTAAGAGGATAGTGTTTGGAAGGTAAAGGAGGAAAGAATCAACCTAAACTCTGAGAGAGCTCAGTGAAGATGCCTCATCTGAACTAGGCTACTCAGCTTCTCCCAGTATAGTATCAAGGAAAACTCACCGTCAAAACCAGACAATAGTTGCCATCATTCCAAGATGCTGAAATGCTCAGCAAGCTGCCGCCAGAGCCACCTCTCTGCGGAAAGAGACCTGAGCAAGGAAGTGACACGAAATATATAGATGGTTTTTACATCACTTTCCTGCATCTCACATGTACCAATGGTAGCTTAAGCTTGATTTAGGACAGCCCAGGGGTCTGTCAGTTGTTTCTGATTTGTCCTTTGCCAGCACATGTCTGTCATAGGCCATCCTCCTAAATACTTAATCCTTAAGTATGGGTATAGACATGCCTGTTTTTGTTAGACTAAGTAGGGTGGAGTAATCTAAAGTTCACAGTACATAATTTTTTCACCAGGTAAAAGCCTTTTAAAAACAGTAGTACAACAGCTAATACAGATTCTAAAAAGTACCAGAATCCCCAAAATTATAAGGGCCCATTAATGACAATAGCAAACAAACCCACTATCATTAGGATTCACATGAGTAGCTGTATGACATCCAAAAATCCCTTTGAAACAATGAATATTTGTTACAAGTTCTACAGATTTAGCCAATCTTTCAACTTTGGCAATGATATTTTTTAACAAAGTCTATTATTACCATCATTCCAAAATTTGATGGGAGAGAAAACCCAGAAAAACCTCTGTACTGGTGATGAAGAGTTACAAATATAAGAAATCCATTTCGAAGCTACAGGGCTTCACAGGAAAAATCATTCCCACCTACTGGATGAGATTATAACATATCACGGGGCAACTAAGCTAATTAGGCACCTCCCTCCCTCTTGGTATGAAACTGTAACAGTGTAACAGAACTGTCTTCAGTATGTTCCACTCATTTTCATATGGAGCTGAGGACTAAAAAGTGAAAATCATTTCAGATATGTCATCCGTTACATTTACAATACAGAGATGGGAAATGTAACAGTGCCTTGCACTTTACTTCATCTACAAATAGACCCTTACTTCTTGTTACAAACAACTTGGAGGAAGGCAAATAAATGATCACTCAGAGTTAGGGATGCTCCCAACTATCTGAAAATCATTTCTGAATAACCATTAAAATCAATTTAAATTATTAAATAAATTCCCAAAACTTGTATGCAGGTTGAAACCAGTTTGATGAAGTCCATCCATCATCATATATGTGACAATTAACTAAGGCAAAAAAAGGAATAAAATGTTGTTCATGGACTTTTTACAAAGATATTCTTCAGTACAATCATAATCATAGGGGAGGTACAAATAAAGATAATGTAACAGAATATTTCCATTTTGACAACTTATGAAGTAGTTGACAGTAAATTATATACATAATTATATACATCTTATATTTAGAATTAAGTTACAGAGACTTCTTCATTCTGGGAAGGGGAACAAATTGCAACAGTTAACACCAACAAGGCAATGAGATTTGAAAAGGCTTAAAATTCACCTCCAGACTCTTTGAGGTTCCTTCCTCTTCCATGTACCATCAGTCCGCACAATTTCTTTGTCTATACCTCTTGGGTCCCCCATACTGAGGGAAGGTTCCCCCATTGAGTACAGATGTTTGGATGTGAGTTTTGATTTGCTTTATTTGAATAACTATTTCTCCTATTAATATCATTATTCCTGAAACTTCTATTTCTAGTTTCCTGATTCCTCTTCTTACAATTCATAACTACATGACCAACTTTTCCACTAACGTAACATTAGTGGTTGTTCTGTGGATTCTTTTAGGGGAGTTATGATCTGTCCTTGCTTTATCTTTACAACTGTTTCAGTTAATTCTTTTCCTTCCTCAATGTCTCCACTAAAGTAGTGTTCTCTTTATCCTTCTCACAGTGTTTAGAAGACAATTCCTTTATTTCCTTCCTTAATGCTTCCACTAAATCAGTGTTCTACTCCTTTTCCTTATGTCCCTCAAAAGCATAAACTGTCACTATTTTCAATTCTTCAAGGTCCATAGTAAGCCAATTTGGACAGCTAGTCATAAAATAATTCCTAACTACCTTACAACTGTCTTTTACAACTTGCATTCTGATTGGTCTAAGGGCCCATTCTCTATCCAGAGCAAGCATATGTTCCAATTCAATCAGTCTATTCATAAACTGGATGGGATTTTCACTGTCTTCTTGCTTAAGATTTTCAAATTCAGTCCATATACCAGGCCTACCAGATCAGGCTCTCCTAGCTTTTAGCAATGCATTTCTAACCCGGAATACTTGTAAGTTATTTTGCTCTGAATTTGGACCCCATTTGGGATCTTCAGTTGGCCAATGAGCTGCTCCCACTCCTTGGGCTTGATTAACAAGAGAAAGAATCTTATTCCTTTCCCTTTCTGTTAGCAAGACCTGGAGCAAATCGTTTACATTAAGCCAAGTGGGATTATATATGCGAAAAATGCTTTCAAACTTATTTATCATCACCACAGGCTCAGCTTCATAGGAAGGTGTTTTTTCTTTGAATCTCTCAATGTCCTGTGGAGAAAAGGGTGTATGATGTCTAATGTTTACTAAATCTCCACATCTGTTATATATAGGGACATCTCTTAGAGGGAAAAGGAATTTATTTGAATCATCTGTGGCAACTGCTAATTAGCCTGTGTTCTGGAGTTCAGTGGAGTGGGTTGCAGTGAGGCTGGTAGGAGAAGGGGGTAGGGTGGTTGAATGGAGTTGTCAGCAGTTGGGGAGGCTGAGTGAAAGTTTTGGGGGCAGGGATGGGGGCATGGTGGAGAGGAACGGGGGTAGGGCAGGGGATGGGGTGGCAAAGAAGAAGGGTGGGACTGGGTATGGGGTGGAGAGGAGTAGGAATGGTATGGGTGGGGATACGGGAGATGGGTGTGCACTGGGTGGTGGGATGTTAAGGGAGGGTAGAGAGGTAGATTGGGGGAAAGGGAATGGGATGAGTAGGGAATGAGTGAGGTTTGACAGGGAGAGGAGCTTAGGGGTTCAAGACCTGGTGTGGGTCAGTATGAGGAGAAACCTCCTCACAGGCCAGGTGGAATGATAGAGTGTGTTTCTTGCTAGATTTCACTGAAGGAGTTTGAATGGTTTGGTTCCAAAGAAAGAAAGGTTTCCTCACTGAAGGGAAAGGTCGATTTATCAACATGATATGCCTATAAGTACCAATATTTATAATCTTTGGGATCTTTGTTTTTAATGATTTTAATCTTTTAAGATCTTGAAGTCAGAAGAGCCATATTTTGATCAGGTAAAAGATATGTCCATCCATGCTTTACAAAGCTTTCTAGCTTCTTTCTTTGTCAACCAATTCTCCTTAGGTAAATTAGGATCACTCCAGGAATTTAAAAATTTATTCAGGGGTGAACTAGGAGGAATAGTTCCTGATTTCCCTTGATGTTGTTGCAGTATTTCCCATACTGTCTAGTCTGTATGTCTTATTTAAGCTAGTTTGAGTATTGCTAAATGGTCAGCTTAAAAAATGAGAAGTTCCTAAAACATAAAAAAAAAATGGAGACACAAAGTTCTTCAATGTTATTGTGGAAGGCAATAAGAGGAGGTTTAAAGCAAAAGGCTAATGTAAGGAAATGGTAATTTTTGCACAGCAATAGTATCAATAATGAATGTGTATTTAGTGTAATAATTGTTGTCATTAATAATTAATAAAATATGAATTTACTATAAGTGGTGTTATTAATAATTAATAATGTGCATTCATTATACTTGTTGATAAGGTTATCAATACTTAATACTATGCATTTATTATAATTTTAATTAATAATTAATGGCCATAAACCCCAAACAAGTATCAATCCTCAATAATAATTATTAGTCATTAATAAATGACTAATAATAGTTATTAAAAACTGATTATTCTTATTGATAGTGTTATTAATACTATTGTGTTCTAAAATTATTCCTTAATATTGCATGTAATTAATTTGATTTAATGTTGTCTTTGTTCAATTTTAGAAATTTGGTTTTATTTTAAATTCAATATTATTAATATTTCATAGTAATAGTCCTTTTATTTAAATGTATTCAATTTAATAGCATTATTTTAGATCACTAGTAACAGTAGCAAGGGAATTCTTTTTATTTTCCTGCAGTTTTAATTCTCTACAGTAGGTGGCACTATAAATGCGTGTAGAGTGGAAGGCACCTGTGGGTGCTTCTATCTAAGCAAGCAGTCAGATAAAGGAAAGAAAAAAAATGTGGCTTTTGCTATGCTAAAAGAGGCAAGCAGTCTGTCAGGAAAATTTGAGGGTGGGGGAGGGCAGAGAAAAATTCAAAGAGAACTTCCATGTAAAAATGCAGTCTGAAGAAACATGCAGAGGAGGGAAGGGAAGAAAGAAAATAATTCCAATAAACACTTCCTCTTAGCCCAGTTCTAAGGATTGTTTGAGGGGGGAAGGGAGAAAGGAAAAAAGATGGAGTTAAATCCTTTCCCCTCCCCTAGAATGAACAGCCATGTGTTTTCAAAGTTAGGGGGGCAGGAAGCACCTAACCCTAATCCACACCCCGGAAGGACCCCTAAGATTAATTTAATGGGAAAAACCTCTGTTCTGTTTGGAATTGAGGGGGGGGGGTGCTTCCATGAGCTGTGCTGTGCTGATCATGCCTGGGAAGAATGCAGAGGCTGGGAAGAAACAGGAGTCTGTTTTTTGTACCTGGGAAAGTCAGACTGTCAGGGGGCATGTGGGATTCTTCCCCGTCCTCTGCTGCCCCATTTTCATCCAAAACGGGGTCCGGTCGGGTGGGATGGGGGGTGGGGAACCACGTGGGGAGAGTTCTTAGCCATGGGGGGGTGGGGGGGGAGGACAACCTCTCCCCTGCCTGGGTCCCCGATTCTGTTTCGGGCAAAAAACATCCTTTCCCTTCTCTACTGCCCCAGGGAGCCCCTAACTCTAACCCACAGCCTGGAAGGACCCCCAGGATCCATTTAAGGGGTTCCCCCTGCCTTGCACTAGGCTGAAGGAAGAACACTAGGACCTTGTATGCTGTGGAAAATAAAAGAGCAGGAGTTCCTGTTGGGTTCTAAAAGCCACTGGATTCCATATGGGCAAAAAGGCCCCTTCACCCCTATTCAAGCTGAAAGATAAAAAGGGTGGGGTAGGGGGGATGCCGCCTGGGAAGGAGCTTTTCTCACCAATCCAATGTGATCTGATTCAGGAAAAACAGCAGCCTGTTCAATCTCTCCGCCAAGGTTCCTTTCGCATATGAAGGCAGGCCCAACTGAGTTTCTATTCTTAAGCTTAACTATGCACTCCCTAGAAACTTCTCAGAATAAAATTAAAGGTCTTAAAGTCCTTTTGTGGTCGCCATTCTGTAAGAATTGAATAATATTTCTACCCAGCTATATATTTATAAAGTTTATTGCAAAGGCTAGACAATCATTCCTATAAGTAACCTGACCACGTGGTCCCTAACTTGTAAGTCTCTTCCTCATTCCCTTTAACCTGCCTCCTCTGTTTCTGACTTCTTCCTTCTTCCTTCTCTTCTCAGTTCTCCCCTCTCAAGCCCCAAAGCCTTGACTTTTATGGACATACCATGCGTAGAGGGACACAAACCTGGTACAACTGTATTATCTCAGGAATGTTTGATGGGCAGGGGAAGCTATTCAGGACGGGGAGAGGATGATCTTCCTTGACACATCCCCAAACCTTTATGTTTGAAATGTACAGCAGGGAAGAGAAAAGTTTAGGACTGAGTTGGCCGCTGATCTGCTTTATAATTTGGGCAACATTTATGGAAATAAATATGTTTGGACCAACTACTTTGGTGATTGAGCTATGTACTTAGAGTAGAAAATTAAAGCAAGATAACAGACAATACAAGACAAGCTAGATTAGTCCTGAAGGCTGTCTCCATTTGCTGTTTTGAGTAAATAAACTTTTGAGCTTTTGAAGACTCCCTTCTTACTCTTCATTGTTTTAAAAAGTGTGTGTCAAACTAGATGAAAGCAATTTAATTTGGCTTAGTGGTTTTAGCATTGTTTGAGACCTTAGCAGGTATGAGGGACTGGAGAGGGAGATCTATTTATGAAATTTGGCTGGGGTCGGGGGAAAAGATTGCATGAGCAGGGAAAAAAAAGATTGCATGAGAATCAGACATTTTTAGAATGAAGATTGGATGTTTCAGAACCTATGGGAAGAACTTTGGAGAATAGCACTTCTTTCTGCCATCTGATAGTATTAATCAACAGAGAAGGAGAAATTAATTTACTCATTCATGCATTAATAACTAGTATATAAGCATCATTGTTGGATAAATAGCCCCCTAGTCTTGGCATTATATTTGTTTTGCCTTTAACGTAGTTGAGCTGTTTGGACCTGAGTAAATCACTTAAGTTCTCAGGATCCCAGGTGACCCTCCAAAACTATATATTTCTGGTTGGGTATTGATTTACATTCGTAGAGACAGTTTTCTCACTGGAAATTTTCTGTACTAATGAAAGCACAGATCTGAGCTACCCATTCCTTCTTCCCCCAAAATGCAGACATCTTTTTTTCGCTGTCTATAGATAGAACCGTAAGACTTGAGCTTACACATTAAGGCCAGTGGATAACCCAAAGTAGATAGAAAGTACTTGCAGGAATTTAACACCCATTCACACCTCGTTAAACTTCAGTCCATAAAACATCTTTGCATTAGACCAACCTAATCCGCCATTATTTTAGCATCTTTGGATAGTTTTTATGTGAGGTGGTTAATATAAATTTATGGTTTTGTTGTGATCGGAGTTTGGTCTCTTTCCAAAACAGTTTGTCATCTCAGGCAAAGCTTTTATTGGGGTTATTGGAAAGAAGTGGCTCGGGCTGGTGGTCGTGAAGCAGCTACTGATTTTTGGGAGTGGAGCCACCTTCTCCTGGAACAGCAGGAGATAGGCCTTTTATAAAGAAGAAGTCAAGGTCCATCTGCCTCCTCCCCTAGGCTAGGCTTAGAGAGATGGACAGGTGCTTTTGGGTAGTTCTACACAGTGGAGAACTAATGGAATTTTCTCTGGTGGCCCGTCATTGGAGAGAGCCAACTGTCCTGACAAGTGCCCCTGGCCTTGGATATGTGCAGGTGCCTGGATCTGGGCCTAGTCTGATGTCATTTGATACCTGGCTCAGCGGTCCCAGCCCCCATCAAAATTGTATTTTATTTTTTTCCTTTTTCAAAAGATTTCATTATCTGACCTCCTATAGTAATCTTAAAGTAATTGTGGATACTTTAACTCTGGCTTCCACATACAGATTCCACACATTGCATTCTGTATAAAGGGACTTGTGGAATTGATAGAGTGCCAGGCCTGGAGTCAGGAAGACCCAACTTCATGAGTTCAAATCTAGCTTCAGACACCTAGCTAGATGACCCTGGGCCAGTCACTTCCTTCTGTCTGCCTCAGTTCCTATCTCTAAGTATCTTTGCCAAGAGAAACCCCAAATGGGGTCTTGGAGAGTCAGATGCAAGTGAAATGCTTAAACAACAACAATGATAAAAGACAGTATAATACACTTCTCATCATTTCTGCTGATTTTCTTTCTTTGCTTCCCTGCTATTAGAGAAATATTTATTCTTTCTCTCATAGATTAGGGCTTAGAGGCTGCACAACAACCACCATCAGAGCTCCATAAGAGAATATTGCTGCGAATCCTGCTTTAGGACATTCCCTAAAGGGATCTCAGCAGGAGCCCAGGCTCACATAACCATTTCACCAAGCTGGCCTCTGAGTCCACAGTCAGCCTCCAAGCCTGGACTTGAGGCTGCTGAATGTGTTCTACAGCTATTTACTTCAGAGGGGAAGGCGTTTCCTTAGTCTTTCTCCTGGTTAAGATCTGTTATTACAGCTATGCATTTGGCTTTGTTGAGCGTTCTTTTCATTTACATCATCGTACTCTATAGCTCTTGTACTCTTGATTCTGCTTATTTAACCTCTAGTTACTTTCTTGAAGTCTTCTCACATGTTATTGAAATTCCTGGTTTCTTCTGACACAGTTCTGCTCCATTACATTTATCCACCACAGTTTTGTCAGCCTTTCTCCGATCAAGGAGTACCCACTTTGTTTCCAGTTTTTTGCTACCCCACAAAGTTTTGTGTATAAAATTTTGAGTCTTTTGGGGGTCTTTGACTATGTTTGGAATGTATATTTAGCAGTGGAGATATAGTTAGAATGTGTAAATGAGCAGCTTACTCTTTTTATATAATTACAAATTGTTTTTCATAACAATAGTTCCACCAACAGGGTATGAATATATTGATAAAATTTAAGGGGAGGGAATAAGTGATCAGAAAGAACTTTTATACTTAGTGTTTGAACAGGAATATCTCCCCTAAGATTTCTTGATGTGTTAGCATGCATTTGTCATAATAGCAACAACAATAATAATAACTTAAATTAATATATGAACTTAAGGTTTACAAAGCACTTTGTTATGCTGCTTCATTTGGTCCTTATGACATTTCTGTGAGGTGAATGCTATTATCCATTTTACAGATGAAGATGTTGAGTCTTAGGGAGTTAAGTAACTTTTCCCTGGGATAACATAATAAATGTATTTAAGGTAGAATTCAAACTCGGGGTTTAATTCCGAATTCCAGTGCTCTATCTACTCTGCCACATAATCTTTGAGTTAATATTAAAATTGCTTGTAGTAGAAAATTGTAACAAATGTACTTCATTTTAAAAAATTTTAGGACTTTCTAAAGAAGTTTTCTCCAGATGTTTTCCGGATGTTCTGCATGCTTAGCAGTTATAGGTCAGGTAAGAAAACAATTTAGTATTTCATTTTCTGTCTTATTCTCTTAGAACTTTTTAGCTCAGCTTTCAGAATATATCAGAGAATTGCAAAACAAATTGTTATATGAGACCAGTGTGGGGGTTGGGGGTGGAGGGGTGGGGCAGGCCAAATAGGCCTCACTGAGGAAATCAAGGAAGACTTCATGAAGGAGATGATTGATGGCTTTAAAGAATGGACAGGAATTCAGCAGGAGAAGACAAGGAGGGGCCATATTCCAGGCACAAGATATAAAGGCACTGAGATAAGAAAACACAGCATTTGATAGCAGCCATATTTCTTTGGTCACCTGGTTTAGACAGACACACATGGTGGGTAGAAAAAGAGCTACTAATGCACAATTTCCCGTGGTGAAACACTGACATAGAATGCTGAACAGTTTAATAAACTGACTTGCCATGAAATAATGATGCTGTGGTGGAGGGAAGGGAGCCTTTCTTACTCTTTTGCTCTTTAAAGCATAGCTTAGTTGTAATTTTTGCGTTGGAGGCATTGATATGAATGAAGTGACAGTAGCATCTATATTGAACAGATACATAAATGCATGCCAAAGTGGCTGCTGCTTATGCAGAACTTATTTTTAACTCCCAGATCCTCAAAAGAATAATAGCATTTTGGGCTACATACTGTCAGTTCTTTATTTTGCTTGTTTCAGGTTTTGTGTGTATGTGCATATACATGTACATACCTTATTCTTACAGGCATTTCTGTGTAAACATACACATATATACCATATATGTGGTTGTGGCACAGAATAATGGAGAACCATAGATTCGGTTAGATAACCAGAGGGAAAGGGAAAGCCCATTGTTAAAAATGAAGAAAAGAATGCCATTTAGTTACTTGGTTTATGGTTTTGTGGGCAATTTTCCCCCAGTGAGCTATGCCAAGTGAGAGGTAGGTAAGTAGGTAGATAGATAGATAGATAGATAGATAGATAGATAGATAGATAGATCTACAACTAATACAGACATATTTTCATTTTAAATCTGTGAGAGAGAAAAAAGATAAAACTAAACTTTATATTTATTTAGCAGTTGATAGCTTTTCAGTTTGTCTCTGTGCTTATTTATTAAAGTAATAAGCAAAGTTATATTTAATATTTATAGAGAAATTATAGGTAGAAGTTGGTCTTAATTGAGTAAACAACTTAAAATATAGGGATGTAAGCACTTGAAAATTTTTAATAAAAGCAGTATTTAGGGGAGTATTTTTAAGTAGAGGCAGAACACTAGTGGCTAAAGTCCCAAATGTTTATTAAATTGTAGTTTTAAAGTTTAAGCTTTGTGCTGAAGAAAATTAAAACAAATTGATTTCGGTAACAGTTCCTTGTGCCCAATCCCACCTTATGGTAGATTCTTTGCTTAGAACTTTTGCCTTTTACTTTCTATCAAGTCTTAGCCCCCTTTAGAGAAGGAAGCAGCTTGTATAAATGAATAATTACATTTTAGTGAAGAAAGAAATGGTTTTTCACTCTACTCATAATCAGAGGTGAAATCATATATTCCACAGAATATAGGGTCTGGTTCATGCTGGTGGTATTGTAATTAGATGTGAGAGCATGTCCTGTATTAGTTTGGAAGAGAGGAGAAAAAAGAATTAATGAAGTCCCCAGCCTGAGAGCAATTTTAAAGGATGAGAGGAAGGAGGTAACAGAGGCAGATTATTTGGTTAATCTATGTCAGCATGTGACTCTTTGTAAGCTTTGTTGTATAGGCAATTTGATTTCAAAGAAGCTTTTTGACTGACAGTTTCAGAAATTCTAATTATTTGTGGAACCTTTGAATTTTAGTTTATTTGCTAGTTAGGAATTTCTAGATGCTCTGAACTGCTTGCAAAATGGCATATAAATAAAATGAATAGAATTTCATGTATATGAGTGTTGCTATAAAGTAGAGTGTCTCAGAATGAAACACCATAAAAGATAAGAATGATGACCTTGGGTCTTTTGCACAGATCTCTATTATACTGATTTGTCTGTGTCACAGACCTATCAATTTCAAACAGGGTGGAAGTGTTCACCATTATTGCTTGGGACTTGGGACTTCACATGCATTCACTTCCTCTGAGGTAGAGTGATTAATGGATAGAGCAAGAAGTCGGGAGAAAGACCTGTAATTTTCTCAGTAAAGCTACTTTGGGCCTTGGGCATCAGTGTCCTGATGTCTGAAAAGGAATTTTTGTGGAAGTTGTTTCTTAGAAGAACGGCCTTTATCAGTTTTCTGATCCTCCATATTTGTAGGAGATAAAGAGTAATGGAAAGTTAGTATATATGAAATGCTCTCAGATTTAAGAGACAATTTTTTTTATATGAAGATATCCAAGAAACAACTGAACATTAGAATAATATTCCTTCAGTCAGATCAAAAAAGTCTGTCAGTTTTTTCTCCCCTACAATTAAACCATAGGTCAGTAGCAACTTCCATCCTGACTTTTAGAGTTCTGTGATGTGAAGGACAAAGAAAAAGAGCAGTAATGGAATTAGAGTGTTGAAAAAAACAGGCCTGTTTCAACCTACTCCAATAAGAATTTGTGATGTTAGCCATCACTTAGTAGTTTTGCATTTTCAAGGTTAGCCCTATGGAGACTGAACATTTCTTCCTAATTGCTATGACAGGTATTAGGGTAGGTACTACAACATGAATGACTCTGGCAGCCAACTGCACAGGCTTTTCTTAGGTACAGATAATCAAGCACATGATCTAGCCCAATTAAACTTTAGGGAAGGAAAAAAAAACCTTTTTATTAAAGTAGAATCACAAACATTAATTTTTAGAGACCTTAGAAAATAATCTAGGCCTATCCCTAATTTCACAGATCAAGAAACAGAAGTCCAGGAAAGCTAAATGATTTGTCTAAATCACATAGCTAGTGTTAGGACTAGAATCTAGGTTTCATTATGCTTACCTAGTAGAGTTTTCTTCCTTGAACAGCTTAATTTTCTTCACATGGTCTGTTTGCACTTGTGCTTCACTTGTTTTCCCTCATTTATTTTGACTTCTCTTCCCCCCCCCCCAACTTCAGACTAACAGAAACATAAAGGAAAGAATATGGAGTTATATATTTCATTTTCATGTGCCATATTTCCTAGGAACTGTCTTTAACTAGCCAGTAAGAAGTTAACTCCAGCACTTTTTTTTCCTTTTAAACCCTCTCTTCCATCTTAGAATCAGTACTGCGTATTGGTTCCAAGTCAGAAGAGTGATAAGGGCTGGGCAATAGGAGTTAAGTGACTTGCCCAGGGTTACATAGCTAAGAAGTGTCTGAGGCCAAATTTGAACCCAGGACTTGCCCCTTCCCCAGACTGGCTCTCAATCCACCGAGCCAAGTAAGTGCCCCATAGCAGTTGTTTTCTGTGGCCCTCCTCAGCCTCAATATACACAGAACCAAAGCTTTTATTGTCTCAGAAAATTAAAAACACATTTAAGAAAAAACAGCCACTTCATTTCAAGACAGTAGTAGAGAAGCTTTCCCTGTGGGTCTTGTCTGGTCCTTGGTAGGGGAACAAAGAAGAGCAGAACATTAGCTGAGGCCTTATACGTAAGCAAATCTGTTACAGTCCAGCAAGGTCTTATTATGAAGTTGGACATGTGGAGAACTTTGTACCATAGCTCACTGCTTTGCTTTTGTTTCTCATATTCTTTTACTCAAATTAACTGAGTATTATGATTGACTGAGTTATACATGACAATCTTATTGGTATTCTGATGACTATTTTATCAATGAATGAATGGAATAGTGTATAGAAAAATTTCCCCATTTTTCTCAGAGGTTATATTAAAGCTAAATTTGGCTTTTGCTTCAGCCTAGCTTAAGTGACAGAGTATCCAAATTATATTTCTGAACCTGGCCAGAAGTATGCCATTGATCAGCAGAGATTCAAGTAATAGAAAGTGGGTGAATCAATGCTCAATATGATAACTGAATAAAACAACTCAGAAACATATTTCCTACTGGTACTAGAGTAGTAGTTTCATCTTCTATGTAAAAAGTACTGAATATTAATATAAAAATCTGTTTGTCATAGTGACTTCAGGGTAGCTTCTATAGCCTGGATTTCCAATTTTCCAACAGAGATGAAATGGACCATGGTATTATCTTTAATTTGTGTTTCATTGCAAACTTCAAGGACCATCAGATGGTTACTAGTTTCATACTCGGGGATGACTTAGAACATATTTAGAAACCCATTTTGGAATATATCCCATGTGAACACCCTTGGGTTCTATTCAACAGACATCAAGTATCTATTATGTGTGAAGCACTTTGCTAAATGTTGAAGGATACAAAAATGAAGTAGTCCCTGTCCACAAGAAACGTATTCTATGGTGTTTTATCCTTGAGTATATAGACTAGCATTCTTTGATATTCAGATAAATTTTGAAAAAAAATTCACATTTCTTAAAAGGTTGACAGAATGATAGAGGAAGTTTTTCCCTCCATAAAGACTACTTTACTCAACAGTCAGCAGGTGAGGTTACTTTAGTCTATTTGTTCTTTTTTTCTATAAAATACTATTGGATGAGTGCACGATCTTTCTGAATCCATACTAATTCATCTATCAAAATTTTTCTTTCAGTTTTTAAATAGAACTTTGGAAATCCAGTGAGTAGCTCCTTAGTTGTCTTTTTTTCCTTTGTTGATGACAATTCAGCTAGGTTCTACCATCCAGTAAATTTGTCTGGTTTCAAAGAATTCAATTTTCTCCAAGTTCTTTGGAATATACTATTAACTTAATGTACAACATATGTTTGTTCATCATTGGACCGTAGTCCTTTTTGTGTTCTCTTTTCCTGGGAATGAATATTCTCTGGCTCTGCTTAGAAATTGATTAGTCCTACCATCTTCTACTAGAGGAATTATCTGACATTTCTGGCTCTAATGCACTGGGAAAATGTCAGCCTTTAATTGTAACTTTCAAAGATATACTATATATTTCAGCGATTTTAATGTGTAATCCAAACTTCCTTAGTTAATAATTTTTTTGAATTTTCATTTGCTATTTCCTGTAAATAAGTTTTTGGCAGTCTTGATAGACAATTTTAATTCCCCCCACTGTCCAAACTGTAATATTAATTGGGGGACTTAAAAGAGATTTCACTAAAGAATCAGACCAGTAATGGGTAGGGCAAGAGAACTTAATTGTTGTTTTTTAATCCATATGTAGGAATATTTATGGCCTTACTTGTGTAGTACCATGCTAGGCACTAAGGTAAAAATATAACCATGGGGGCTGCTAGACATGTGCATACTTGCCCACCCTTCTTTCCTGCCTGTCCTTAAACTATAGCGGCAGAGCCTACAGTATGATTGATAGACTGGGTTGGAAGTGGGAACAAGACAGTGGTTGGAGATGGAGGGGAAACTCATAGGATAGAAAGACTACAAAGGACCTTAGAGATCAGATCTAAGCTTTTCATGTTACAGAAGAGGCCTATAAAGGGGAAGTGAGTTGGCCAAAACAAGAGCAGAGGAGGGAGATTGGTTAGTCTCAGGGAGGGACTGCTCCCTTGACTTGGGATACTAGCTTCACCAGTTTTCCATCAGCCTTCCTAGTCAGTGTGACATAAGAGCTGTCTTTTACCCTAGGCAGATCAGGAGGGCAGGCAAGGGCCTTCTTAGTGCAGTGCTTGGCATAGACTAGCCGCTTAATAAATATTTAATTGGTCTTTAGGAATATTTAGTTTCCCATCTCTGATGTAACAGGTAAGGGAGCTGACAATGAATAGCCTGAGCACATCCTTTCTGTTAAAGCATGGAATATGGAAACATCTAGAGAAGGATAGGAAGAGATGATAATAATAAGGTTAGAGCAGAAGTAGCCAATGCCTTATGTGTCTTAAAGAGTACCAGATTTCAAGGGTTTTTTTGTTTTTGTTTTGTTTTTCCTATCAGCTGTAAGACCCTGAGTACTGTAAAGTAAATACCCCACTGTTGTTTGTGTTTTTTCACTAACAAAGAGTTGGAAAGAAGTATTTTAAAGTTTTTTTTTAAGTTTGTAAATACATTTATAAAAGCTTATGTTAAATTTTTGTCAATGTTTGACAGGAACTTGTTTATTGAAATGTTATTTTTGAATGAGGGTTTTAAATATTCACTCCTCAGCTTTGTTTATACCCTCCCTAGAATTGGCAGGAATTGGGATGGGAGACTTCTATTAATGAGCATCTCCTTTTTTTTTGGCTTAAATCTCATTCTGGTTTACAAAACAAATTAAAATGAAAACTTTTGTTCTACAACATTCCAGATTCAGCATTGTATAGACTTGAGTTTTTAGGGCCAAGGGAAACGGCTTTTCTCTTAATTCTTCTAAGGGAATCAGGATGAAGATTAGAGAAGAATACTTTCTCTCCTTTGGGTATTTCTTGCAAGTTCTTAATTATTCACCCAAAAGGACTTTTTTTTTTTTGGCATCTGCTCACAAACTGTCCAGAGTTAAGCCCTCATTTTGGAGTCTTATGGGGTTTGAGAGTTTTCTGTAGCTCCCCCCCCCTTTTTTTTTGCTCCAGGTGGGAGAGAAGAAAAGAAGGAAAAAGGATTTGTTAAGCATCTCCTATGTGCCAGGCATTGTGCTGAACACTTCACAAATACCATCTCATTTGATCCTCACAACAACTCTGGATGATAGGGATTATTGTAACCCTGATTTTATAGATGAAGAAACTGAGGCAAAAGAAATTAGTGACTTGCTCAGAGCCACACAAATAGTTTATATCTGAGACCATATTTGAGCTTAGGTCTTCTTGACTCTAGGTCCCACGCTATCCACTTAGCTATCCATCAGCAACTTCTAAAACTGTTTAGATTCTGGCATGGAGATTTGCTTAAATGTAAAGGAAAATTGAACCTGTCAAAACAATGGCTTCAAAATTTTTGGAAAATAGATGAAAAAAAAAACCAGGATAAAAAGAGTGACCTTGCCAGCCTTATCTTTAATGAGAAATTTTAAATTATTCTAAATTTAATAAATACCAAAAAAGGAAATTTTCCACATATAAAATAGAATATAAAAAGAGGATTGTATCTAAAGTTATGGAGCTCTGTTCCATATAGCTTGTTATTATTTTAAAGTATAGAATAAAGTCTATACAATATTGTCAAAGCTATTTTTTTTAACGAACAAAAGTTTTAATGCATCACAACCTTATCCTTGTGAATTTTAGATTTACTCCACCCTGCTTAGTCTAAGAAAAGAGGAATGTCTACACCCCTACTTAAGGATTAATTTTGAGGAGGATGGCCTTAAGGATTAAGTATTGAGGAGGATGGCGTATGACAGACATGTGCTAGCAAATGGCAAATCAGAAACAACTGACAGACTCCCTGGGCTGTCCTAAGTCAAGCTTTAGATACCATTGGTACATGTGAGACACAGGAAGTGATGTAAAAAAATGGTCTATACATTTCACGTCATTTCCTCTCTCGGTCTCTTTTCTCGGAGAGGTGGCTCTGGCAGCAGCATGCTGAGCATCTTGGCATCTTGGTATGGCAGCAGCTATTGTCCAGGGTTGGCAGTGAGTTTCCTTGATACAATACTGGGAGAATCTTAGTAGCCTAGTTCAGGTGAGGGATCTTCACTGAGGTCTCTCGGAGTTTAGGCTGATTCTTTTCTCCCTTACCTTCCAAACACTATCCTCTTAGGAAAGCCTCTAATCTTCCTCAAAGACCTCATGGTATAGAAATCTTATACCCTCTCTCTCTCTCTTCTCCTTAATTCCTTCCCCCTATATTAATTAAACCACCATAAAATTTCCAAACTGACTTGGGTATTTTATTTGGGATATTCTCTAGCGACCAGATCAATTTAGATTAAGTCACAACCCTAAAATTACCCTTACATCCTGAAGGTGTATGGGTAGGCCTTATTATGCAGGGACCAATTGTTTCCCTGTCCTTGGGCCTCTTGGGTATTCTGTATTGTTCTTATTCTTGGAGGATTACAGGGCAAAGTATAGGGTAAGGGAGAGGGAGATGATCTCTTTTTTAAAAAAATTAATTTAGAATATTTTTCCCTGGTTTCATGATTCATATTCTTTCCCTTTCCTCTTCTCTCCCCCCTCCCTGAACTAACAAGCAATTCCACTGGGTTATACATGTATCATTACTTAAAACCCATTTCCATATTATCAATATTTGTAATAGAGTGATCTTTTAAAGTCAACAGCCCCAATCGTATCCCCCATTGAACCTTATGTATTTCTTCTGCGTTTCTGCTCCCATGGTTCTTTCTCTGGAAGTTGTTGTAAGGGATTAGCGTGGCAAAAAGCAAGAAGGAGGTTGTAAAAAGCAAGAAGCAAAAGATCCCACAGGGCAATAACAGGGCCAACATTCCAGAGCTCCCAGAAGGGGAGGAACAGAATACAGAGGCTGGCACTTGGTAGACTCTGGATGAGAGAGAGAAGCTGCTTTGGCTCTAGCTGTCAAGATACCCCACAGGGTAGCTATTTGGTATTTCTGGGGTGGACCCAGAAAAGCCATTGCTTCCCTCTCTTTGGCTAACTTGATATTTCTTCCTGTTCCTACTGCTGATGCTACAGAGAAAGTTGACTTCTACTGGTGCTGGTGACATCTCTCTGGGACTGCTGTCTGGAGCAAAAGAAGGACTCTTGGTTGTGAGATTTTGTTGGCCCTGTTGTCTTTGCCCCTATAAACCCCCCCCCCCACTTTAATTACTCTTTTAATTAGATAGTTTAGGATAATTTTAGAAAGTTTAGGGTTTTAATATCTGTGGTGGGGTTTAGAAGTAAGGTCGTCCCTGATTCCCTTCCCCTCCCTCCTCCTCTTAGTTATATGAACTTTTATTTTTTATATATAGCTTGTTTAACCATTCCTTTTAACCCTCCCATAACAGTTGGTGAGCTAACCTACAAAAATTTGACTTTGGCCAGGGTAAAACAGAGAGTTAGATTATCTGGGAACATTCCATTGACCCACTCCAGCATTTTGCTACTTTTGCTTATCCTGCTTGGAACGAAATTCTGACATTTGACTGACTGTGAATGGGGATTTAATTTTTTTAAAGGGCCCAAAGGCACGTGTGCTAAGAAGCCATTTTTTTGTTGTTCTGTTCTTTGGTGTTTATAAATAATAATCGAAGTGGATAATAATAGAATATATCCTGTATTGCATAATAACTTTATGTTCACACTGTAAACATCATGTCGGGACATGACAAATGTTGTGCTTTTTTTCTATGGGATTGTGTTTTACATATTCCTTATGGAATTTTTACCCTGTTCCCTGTGTTGCTATATGGTTTTAGGGTATGAGTGGATGGAACCTGTGATGGCATTAACTATAAGATCTATGTTAGTCTATGAACCACTGATTTGTATATGTTTATTTGTATTGTATAAATATAAATTTGTGTTTTTTGGTGTTGGCTATAGATTCAGACCTATTGTGTTATGGATAACAAAGGATTCTGAGATAAAACAGATGATTGTGATAATGAAAGAAAAATAGAGGCAATGGAGTTATATATGAAAGAGAGGATTATTTTAACCAATGATATTGTGAATGATTTAAAAGATAGTGATATTAAGGAAAATAATGATGGGAAAAATAAGAAGTTATCTAGATTGGAATGGGAAGAGGCAGAATGCAATAAAAATCAAGCATCACTGTTCCCTTTAAGAGATATCCCTGTTGTGACACAAGATGAGATATATAAGATCAAAACTCATAAACTAGTTACACTTGAAGATTTAGAAACGATTAGACGTAGGATCGATCCTGTGCTTTTCAGAAGAACCTGCCTTAGTAAGAGAATTTCAAAGGGAAGTAGATATTTTTTGACTCTGATGATGATGATTTTTATTTATTAATGAAGGAATTATTAACTAAAAGGAACAAATTCATAGAAGAAACAAGGAATGATCCATTAGGTTTGGGTATGAATTTATACCATGATTATGAAATGATGAAGCAAGCCAGGTCAATTATGGATGTGATAAAGAGACACACTAAACACTCTAATGTTTGGTCTAAATTTGAAAATATTAATCAGAAATTAAATGAGGCATCTACAAATTTCCTTGAGAGAATCACAGAAATGGCTGAAATATTCTTAGGCCTGGATGTGTTAGAAGAAGACACAATTACACACATGAAGACAATATTTGTAAAAAATGCATGCCCTAAGATTAAATTATTCTTTAAAAATAATTGTCCTGATTGGGAAGAGATGGGTCTAAGAGAATTAAGGAGAAAGGCAACTTAAGTATGTATGGACAATGATGATAAATATGAAGACAGGGATACTGTAATAGAGGATTTGAAAAAGAAATTGAGGGATGCAGAAAATAAAGCAAGACACAGTGAAATAAGGGGAATAAAGGCAGTGGGCAGCAATAAGATCTGTGCAACCAATATAAGCCAAGAGAAAGGAGATCTGGACCTTAGAGATGTATCTTGTATAATCATGTTGGACATTTTGTTAGGGAATATAACTAATTTACAACAATGTGAATAGCATTCTTTCTCCTAAGTTCCTCTGTATTGGCCTGGGTCATTTCATTGTTGCTAGTAGAAAAGTTTATTACATTCGATTGTGCCACAGTGTATCAGTTTCTGTATACAACATTCTCCTGGTTCTGCTCTTTTCACTCTGCATCACTTCCTGGAGGTCTTTCCAGTTCACATGGAATTCCTCCAGTTCATTATTCCTTAAAGCACAATTATATTCCATCACCATCAGATATCACAGTTTGTTCAGCCATTCCCCAATTGATGGATACCCCCTCATTTCCCAGCTTTTTGCCACCACAAAGAGCGCAGCTATGAATATTTTTGTATAAGTCTTTTTCCTTATCTCTTTGGGGTACAAGCCCAGCAGTAGTATGTCTGGATCAAAGGGCAGGCTGTCTTTTAAAGCCCTTTGTACATATTTCTAAATTGCCTTCCAGAATGGTTGGATCAATTCACAACTCCACCAACAATGCATCGGTGTCCCAAATTTGCCACATCCCTACCAACATTTGTTACTTTCCTTTACTGTCATATTGACCAATCTGCTAGGTATAAGGTGGTGCCTCAGAGTTATTTTAATTTGCATTTCTTTAATCATGAGGGATTTAGAACACTTTTTCATGTGCTTATTGTTAGTTTTGATTTCTTTATCTGCAAACTGCCTATTCATGTCCTTTGACCATTTGAGATGATCACTTCTAAAGCAAGTGTAGAAGAGGTTTTTATTGAAGGACCAGTTGGATGAGTTGTGAGATCCCCTCCAACTCTGTTGTTGCTATTGTGATTAATTATTTCTAATCTTTACCTATCTGGTGCTCATTTTCTAATGTCAAGGTAAAATTTTATTAACCAGATAGTTAAATTTTGCTTTTATAAGAATTTTTTTCAATCACTTTTTAGGCTCGCTATCCAATATCCCTAAAGGATCTGATGTATAATATAGTCATTGATTATATTTCTCTAGATTTTTCCATTCCTTCATGAATGTGGAAGATGAAATTTCTTATGTTCTTCATAGTCAGCTGTTGTGCCTATTTATCAGTGGAAATATGGTTGTCAGGCTCGCCTGCTCAACTAAATGGGCTTTTGAAGGTTTTCCTTTGGACAGTGTTTTTTCTTTTTTTGTTTTCTTTAATCAAGGAGGAAATAATTCTATCAAGGAGGAAATAATAAAAATCAAAGAGGATAAAGATCAAGGAATAATTAGGACCACATATACCCACTAATGTTTTTTGGTACCATGAATAACAGTGAATAATTAGTTCTTCTGCTTGATTTTTAAAGGATTGTAATATATTAAGGCTAACAACAGGAGTACATTGGTTTCCTGGGAAAATGTCAATGGAAAACCTTATTGTGCTTAAATATGTTTGATAACTGTACAATAAACAAAGTCATATAGAGGTGTCATACTAGTTTTTTTTTAATTTTATAGTATTTTATTTGATCATTTCCATGCATTATTCATTAAAGACAAAGATCATTTTCTTTTCCTCCCTCCCCACCCCCCCAGCCGATGTGTGATTCCACTGGGTATCACATGTGTTCTTGACTTGAACCCATTGCCATGTTGTTAGTATTTGCATTAGAGTGTTCGTTTAGAGTCTCTCCTCTGTCATGTCCCCTCAGCCATTGTAGTCAGGCAGTTGCTTTTCCTCGGAGTTTCTACTCCCTCAGTTTGTCCTCTGCTTATGGATAGTGTTTTTTCTCCTAGATCCCTGCAGATTGTTCAGGACATTACACCGCTACTAATGGAGAAGTCCATTACGTTCTATTGTACCACAGTGTATCTGTCTCTGTGTACAATCTTCTCCTGGTTCTGCTCCTCTCACTCTGCATCACTTCCTGGAGGTTGTTCCAGTCTCCATGGAATTCCTCCAGTTCATTATTCCTTTGAGAACAATAATATTCCATCACCAACATATACCACAATTTGTTCAGCCATTCCCCAATTGAAGAGCATCCCCTCGTTTTCCAATTTTTGGCCACCACAAAGAGCGCAGCTATGAATATTCTTGTACAAGTCTTTTTCCTTATTATCTCTTTGGGGTACAAACCCAGCAGTGCTATGGCTGGATCAAAGGGCAGACAGTCTTTTATCACCCTTTGGGCATAGTTCCAAATTGCCCCCCAGAATGGTTGGATTAGTTCACAACTCCACCAGCAATGAATTAATGTCCCTACTTTGCCACATCCCCTCCAGCATTCATTACTTTCCATAACTGTCATGTTAGCCAATCTGCTAGGTGTGAGGTGATACCTCAGAGTTGTTTTGATTTGCATCTCTCTGATTATAAGAGATTTAGAATACTTCTTCATGTGCTTGTTAATAGTTTTGATTTCTTTATCTGAAAACTGCCTATCCATGTCCCTTGCCCATTTGTCAATTTGAGAATGGCTTGATTTTTTGTACAATAGATTTATCTCTTTATAAATTTGAGTAACTAAACCTTTGTCAGAGGTTTCTATGAAGATTTTTTCCCAATTTCTTGTTTTCCTTCTGATTTTAGTTACATTGGTTTTGTTTGTACAAAAGCTTTTTAATTTGATGTAGTCGAAATTATTTATTTTACATTTTGTGATTCTTTCTATGTCTTCCTTGGTTTTAAAGTCTTTCCCCTCCCAAAGGTCTGACATGTATACTATTCTGTGTTTACCCAATTTACTTATGGTTTCCTTCTTTATGTTTAAGTCACTCACCCATTTTGAATTTATCTTGGTGTAGGGTGTGAGGTGTTGATCTAGTGCTAGTCTCTCCCACACTGTCTTCCAGTTTTCCCAGCAGTTTTTATTGAATAGTGGATTTTTGTCCCAAAACCTGGGATCTTTGGGTTTGTCATATACTGTCTTGCTGAGGTTGCTTGCCCCCAGTCTATTCCACTGATCCTTCTTTCTGTCTCTTGGCCAGTACCAAATTGTTTTGATGACTGCTGCTTTGTAATATAGTCTGAGATCTGGGACTGCAAGGCCCCCATCATATGTGTTTTTTTTTCATTATTTCCCTGGATATTCTTGATCTTTTGTTGTTCCAAATGAACTTTGTTATGGTTTTTTCTAAATCAGTAAAGAAATTTTTTGGGAGTTCCATGGGTATGGCACTAAATAGATAAATAATTTTGGGTAGGATGGTCATTTTTATTATATTAGCTCGTCCTATCCCTGAGCAGTTAATGTTTTTCCAATTGCTCAAGTCTAGTTTTAGTTGTGTGGAGAGTGTTTTGTAGTTGTGTTCATATAGTTCCTGTGTTTGTCTCGGGAGGTAGATTCCTAGGTATTTTATTTTGTCTAAGGTGATTTTGAATGGGATTTCTCTTTCTAGTTCTTGCTGCTGAGCTGTGTTGGAGATTTATAGAAATGCTGATGACTTATGTGGGTTTATTTTGTATCCTGCAACTTTGCTAAAGTTGTTGATTATTTCAATTAGCTTTTTGGTTGAATCTCTAGGATTCTTTAAGTAGACCATCATGTCATCTGCAAAGAGTGATAACTTGGTCTCCTCCTTGCCTATTTTGATGCCTTCAATTTCTTTTTCTTCTCTAATTGCTACTGCTAATGTTTCTAGTACAATGTCAAATAGTAGAGGTGATAATGGGCATCCTTGTTTCACTCCTGATCTTAATGGGAATGGATTTAGTTTATCCCCATTGCAGATGATATTAGCTGATGGTTTTAGATATATACTGTTTATTATTTTTAGGAATGACCCTTCTATTCCTATGCTTTCTAGTGTTTTTAATAGGAATGGGTGTTGTATTCTATCAAAGGCTTTTTCTGCGTCTATTGAGATAATCATGTGGTTCTTGCTAGTTTGCTTGTTGATGTGGTCAGTTATGTGGATGGTTTTCCTAATGTTGAACCAGCCCTGCATCCCTGGTATAAATCCTACTTGATCATGGTGAATGATCCTTCTGATCACTTGCTGGAGTCTTTTTGCTAGTATCCTATTTAAGATTTTTGCATCTATATTCATTAGGGAGATTGGTCTATAGTTTTCTTTGTCTTGTCATACTAGTTTTGTGGATGAAGAAACTTGCTCAGATGTAGACTTGTCCAAAGTCACACAACTAGTAAGGGCCAAGCCAAGAATCATGTACCATATTGGTTTTCTGATGTGCTAGCTTCCATACTGCAGCCTAAATGAAAACCTCTGCTTTTTTTTTTTAGCAATAGACTATAGTGATGACAACATGCATGAAGCCAAACATCACCTTCTTGGAATAGTTTCTTTCATAGATGATGCTATTGCTTATATGAAAGGACAGCTGGCATGTGACCCCATCAGGGAGGACCTTCTCTGGGAAAGGTAAGATGTGTGCCTACTTGTTTCATTTGAGGATTCCAAAAAAGTGGTTTTGTTTTTTTCCCCTTCCTACACTAAATATGGTTTGCCCATTCAAGAAAGGAAAAACAGTGAGGATCCAAGAAGATTTTAATAGGGTAATGTTAGGCTCAATACCCAATAAAGGTAAACATAAATTCTTATATTTGGGTCCAGAAACTCAACAGCATGGTTAAGGATAGAAGTGTGGCTAGATGGTAGTTCATGTAAAAGTGATCTGAGTAATTTAGGACTTTTTAGAATTGAATAGTATAACATGAAAGCCAAAAAATGCTAATACAATTTTAGGTACCATGAGTAGGAAAGAAAC
Source organism: Monodelphis domestica (assembly GCF_027887165.1). Lineage (NCBI taxonomy): Eukaryota > Metazoa > Chordata > Mammalia > Didelphimorphia > Didelphidae > Monodelphis > Monodelphis domestica. The sequence goes on along the minus strand of NC_077234.1, from coordinate 181,333,730 downwards.
AAAACTATAGAGAGAAGCAGTGAAAGGAAGTGATAGTCATTTTGTACTCTGCTTTGGTCTGATCTTGAGAAGGTTTCATTCTGGGGATTATATTTTTGAAATAATTCTAACAAATTTGAGCATGGCTTGAGTAACATAATCATGATAGTGAAAAGACTGTAAGATTTCAATCACTATAAATAAGTCCAAGTATTAATTTTATAAAGTTTATTAATAATCACTTGAAGTAGAAGGAATAAAAAGGAAATAGGAGTATAAAAACCTAATTATCTAACAAAAATGACCATGTGAGTAAGTTCTCCTATCTGGCCCAAAAGCCAGCTTCCACAGCCTCTATTACAGGAAGGGGGGGCGGAGCTACACAAAACATATCTTCCCTATGTTAGCACATAACATAAGAAGGAACATGGGAAGCTGGGATTTAGAGTCCTGGGGAGAAAAATCTAATTATACAACTGGAGTCTTCCCTCAGAATTGGTTGCAAGCAATATAGAGGTACTTATTTTGGAGAAAAATAGAACTGATAGAAGAGACATGATAGCAATAATAATAATAATAGCTAGTACTTATGTAGCACTATTTGCAAAGTGCTTCACACATGCTATCTCATTTGATCTTCACGACAACTCTGAGAAGTAGGTATGGGAAAGGTAAAGGAATAAAGATTTGTATAGTTCTTGCTATGAGCTAGGCACTGTGCTAAGTGCTAAAGTCATTGAGCAAAAACTGTCTGACTTTTTGTCATTGTTATAGAAAGGTTTCGTGGTGGATACCTGAGGTCACTTATGTCTCTGAGAGTCTAACAAATGAAAGTTATATGGTTAAGTCACTTGATTTAGTTCAAAAACAGATGGTAGTGGAGCTAGGTTACTCCAAATGTCCTGAATTCTTATTTCAGTGCTTTTTCTCCTACACCAACATGGAATGTATTTTTGTGATTGCTGTCCTCAACACTTTGGGTTTTAAGATTTGGGGTAGTAGGCACAATTTTTCCTGTAAATTTGAAATTTTCTTCTCTGTTGACTTTATGATAACTTTACAAGGTATAGTATAATTATTTCATATATTCTGATTAATTCATTTTTCATTATTTTAAATTAATGAGTTTTGCATAATTACTAATAATTATGAAAATGCTAGTTACTTATAGTGGAATATCAATGTAAATTTAATAGACAGAATCCTTGCCTTTTAAAAGTTTACAATTTCTTATAGTCTCATCCCTTTGACCTGGTATTCAGTAATTCTGTTGCTATTGGGCAGAAAAATAGAAAGAATTCCTTGGGTCTAGAAGATCAGAATTTGGGCCCCAGCTCTTACGTCACTTACTTACTTTGTAATTTGAGCACATCACTTTTCTAGGCGTTGGTATCTTCCTCTGTCATATATGGTGCACAGACTTTTATTTTCTATTTTATTTTATTTTTTGTTACAGTACTTACTTTATTTCCCTCCCTCTACCCACCCTTCCTGCAGCCAATGCGCAATTTCATTGGGTATTTATTACTTGTGTCCTTGGTCAGAACCTATTTCCATGTTGTTGGTGTTTGTATTAGGGCGTTCCTTAAGAGTCTACCTCCCCAACCCTTCAACCCATGTATTCAATCAGTTGTTTTTCTTCGGTGTTTTTACTCCCACAGTTTTTCCTTTGAATGTGGATAGTAGTTTTTCTCATAGATTCCTCCAAGTTGTTCGGATCACTGCATTGTCTCTAATGGAGAAGTCCATTACGTTCAATTGTACCAGAGTGTATCAGTCTCTGTGAATAATGTTCTCCTGGTTCTGCTCCTTTCACTCTGCATCACTTCCTGGAGGTTGTTCCAGTCTCCATGGAATTCCTCCACTTTATTTTTCCTTTGAGCACAATAGTATTCCATCACCAACATAGACCACAATTTGCTCAGCCATTCCCCAATTGATGGGCATCCCCTCATTTTCCATTATTTTGCCATCACAAAGAGAGCAGCTATGAATATTCTTGTACAACTTTTTCCTTATTATCTCTTTGAGATACAAACACAGCAGTGCTATGGCTGGATCAAAGGGCAGACAGTCTCTTATCTCCCTTTGGGCATAGTTCCAAATTGCCCTCCAGAATGGTTGGATCAATTCACAACTCCACCAACAATGAATTAATGTCCCAAATTTACCACACCCCCTCCAGCATTCATTACTTTCCTTTGATGTCATGTTAGCCAATCTGCTAGGTGTGAGGTGATACCTCAGAGTTGTTTTGATTTGCATTTCTCTGATTATTAGAGATTTAGAGCACTTTTTCATGTGCTTATTAATAATTTTGATTTCTTTAACTGAAAATTGCCTATCCATGTCCCTTGCCCATATATCAATTGGACAGTGGCTTGATTTTTTTGTACAATTGATTTAGCTTTTTGTAAATTTGAGTAATTTAACCTTTGTCAGAGGTTTTCATGAAGATTGTTTCCCAGTTTGTTGCTACCCTTCTGATTTTAGTTACATTGGTTTTGTTTGTACAAAAACTTTTTAATTTGATGTAGTCAAAATTACTTATTTTACATTTTGTGACTCTTTCTAAGTCTTGCTTGGTTTTAAAATCTTTCCCTTCCCAATGGTCTGACATGTATATTATTCTGTGCTCATCTAATTTACTTATAGTTTCCTTCTTTATGTTCAAGTCATTCACCCATTCTGAATTTATCTTGGTGTGGGGTGTGAGGTGTTTATCTATTCCTAATCTCTCCCACACTGTCTTCCAATTTTCCCAGCAGTTTTTATCAAATAATGGATTTTTGTCCCAAAAGCTGGAGTCTTTGGGTTTGTCATAAACTATCTTGCTGAGATCATTTATGCCAAGTCTATTCCACTGATCCTCCTTTCTGTCTCTCAGCCAGTACCAAATTGTTTTGATAACCACTGCTTTATAGTATAGTTTGTGATCTGGGACTCCTTCCTTTGCATTTTTTTCATGATTTCCCTGGATATCCATGATCTTTTGTTCTTCCAAATGAACTTAGTTATGGTTTTTTCTAATTCAGTAAAGAAGTGTTTTGGTAGTTCAATGGGTATGGCACTAAATAAGTAAATCAATTTGGGTAGGATTATCATTTTTATTATGTTAGCTCGTCCTACCCATGAGCAATGAATGTTTTTCCAATTGTTTAGATCTAGTTTTAGCTGTGTGGAGAGTGTTTTGTAGTTGTGTTTGTCTTGGCAGATAGATTCCTAAGTATTTTACATTGTCTAGCATGATTTTAAATGGAATTTCTCTTTCTAATTCTTGCTGCTGAAATGGGTTAAAGATATATAGAAATGCTGATGACTTATGTGGGTTTATTTTGTATCCTGCAACTTTGCTAAAGTTGTTGATTATTTCGAGTAACTTTTTGGTTGATTCTCTAGGATTCCTTAAGTAAACCATCATATCATCCGCAAAGAGTGATAGCTTGGTCTCCTCATTGCCAATTTTAATATCTTCAATTGCTTTTTCTTCTCTAATTGCTACTGCGAGTGTTTCTAGTACAATGTTAAATAATAGAGGTGATAATGGGCATCCTTGTTTCACTCCTGATCTTATTGGGAATGCATCTAGTTTATCCCCATTGCAGATGATCTTTGCTGATGGGTTTAGATATATACTGTTTATTATTTTTGGGAACGACCCTTCTATTCCTATGCTTTCTAGTGTTTTCAATAGGAATGGGTGTTGTATTTTATCAAAGGCTTTTTCTGAGTCTATTGAGATAATCATGTGGTTCTTGTTGGTTTGCTTGTTGATGTGGTCAATTATGTGGATGGTTTTCCTAATATTGAACCAGGCCTGCATCCCTGGTATAAATCCTACTTGATCATGGTGGATGACCCTTCTGATCACTTGCTGAAGTCTTTTTGCAAGTATCCTATTTAAGATTTTTGCATCTATATTCATTAAGGAGATTGGTCTATAGTTTTCTTTCTCTGTTTTTGACCTGCCTGGCTTTGGGATCAGTACCATGTTTGTGTCATAAAATGAATTTGGTAGAATTCCTTCTTTGCTTATTCTGTCAAATAGTTTGTTTAATATTGGGATTAATTGTTCATTGAATGTTTGATAGAATTCATTTGTTAATCAATCTGGACCTGGGGATTTTTTCTTAGGGAGTTCTTTGATGGCTTGTTCAATTTCTTTTTCTGATATGGGGTTGTTTAGGTAATCTATTTCTTCCTATGTTAGTCTAGGTAATTTATATTTTTGTTAGTATTCATCCATATCACCTAGATTGCCACATTTGTTGACATATAATTGGGCATAGTAGTTTTTAATGATTACCTTAATTTCCTCTTCATTAGAGGTGAGGTCTCCTTTTTTCATTTTGGATATTGTCAATTTGGTTCATTTCTTTCCTTTTTTTAATTAGACTGACTAGTACTTTGTTAATTTTATTTGTTTTTTCAAAGTTCCAGCTTGTAGTCTTATTTATTAAATCAATAGTTCTTTGACTTTCAATTTTATTAGTTTCTCCTTTGATTTTTAGGATCTCTAATTGAGTCTTAATCTGAGGATTTTTAATTTGTTCGCTTTCTAGTTTTTTAATTTGCATGCCCAATTCATTGACTTCTGCCCTTCTTAATTTGTTAATATATGAATTCAAGGATATAAATTTCCCCATGAGTACTGCTTTGGCTGCATCCTATAGTTTTTTAAAGGATGTCTCATCATTGTCAGTTTTTTCATTGAAGTTATTAATTGTTTCTAAAATTTGTTGTTTAACTAGCTGATTTTGGAGAATTATATTTTTAAATTTCCAATTAATTTTTGATTTACCTGTCCACGTTCGCTTACTAATTATTACTTTCATTGCATTTTGTTCTGAGAAAGTTGCATTTATTTTTTCTGCTCTTTTGCACTTGTTTGCAATGTTTTTATGCCCTATTAAGTGGTCAATTTTTATGAATATACCATGTGCTGCAGAAAAGAAGGTATATTCCTTTTTGTCCCTATTAATTTTTCCCCATATGTCTACTAACTCTAATTTCTCTAAGATTTCATTCACTCGTCTTAACTCTTATTTATTTTTTGGTTTGATTTATCTAGTTTGGATAGAGGAAGGTTCAGATCTCCCACTAGTATAGTTTTTCTATCTATCTCATCCTTGAGGTCCTCTAGTTTCTCCTTTAGAAATTTGGATGCTATGCCATTTGGTGCATACATGTTGAGTACAGATATTTCTTCCTTGTCTATACTGCCATTTATTAGGACGTAATTACCTTCCCTATCTCTTTTAAATAGATTTTTACTTTGGCTTTGTCGGATATCATGATTGTGACTCCTGTCTTCTTTTTGTCAGTTGACGCTCAATAGATTTGGCTTCACCCTCTTTACTTTCATCCTATGCGTATCTACCTTCCTCATGTGTGTTTCTTGTAGACAGCATATGGTAGGGTTTGGGATTCTAATCTACTCTGCTATTCACTTGCGTTTTATGGGTGAGTTCATTCCATTCACTTTCAGAGTTATGATTACTAACTGTGTATTACCCAGCATTTTGATTTCCATTCCTGTTCCTGCCTTTTCTTCTTTCACTATTTCCTTCTATGCCAATGTTTGTTTTTAATCAGTCCCCCAGTTCCCACACTTATTTTAATTCCCTTTCTTCCCTTCTCCCTTCTTAACCCCCCCCTTATTTTCCCTGTAGTCTTTCTAAAATTAACCCCCCCCCCCAGCTTTTTCCCTCTCCACCAGTCAGTTTGTTACCGTTCAACTCCCCTATAGGGCGCAAATCTATTCTCTGTCCCCAATGGATTGGATTGTTCTTCCCTCTTTGAATCAATTTCAAAACACGTAAAAGTTGAATATTTCCTGTCTCTGACCTCTTTACTCTTCCAGTGTATCGATGTTCTCCTCCCTCTCGCCCTGAGCTTCTTTGTGACATATAAATTTACCCCCCTTTGTTTCTTTTCCCATTTCTTTTTATATGAACCTATTTTAAAGCTCTAGTTATATATAATATATATATATATTTGCATACACATGTATATTTATTAATGCATTCATATATCTATATACCTATTTATGTCTTGTCCTTTCATCCTATATAGTTTGTCACTGTTCCCTCTAAGTGTACTTCTTTTTGCTGCCCAGGTAATAACAACAGTTTTTAAGAGTTACCAATGACCTCTTTTCTTATAGGGATACCTATCATTTTAACTTATTGAGTCTCTTAATAACTTTTTGTTTTGTTTTGTTTTTCTTTTTTCCCTCTTTTTTAATTACCTTTTGATGATTCTCTTGAATTCTGTGCTTGGATATCAAATTTTCTGTTCAGGTCTGCTCTTTTTTTTTTAAGAATTCTTGGAATTCTTCTATTTTGTTGACCATACTTTCCCCTGTAAGAATATAGTCAGTTTTGATGGGTAGTTGATTCTTGGTTGTAGACCTAGTTCTCTTGCTTTCCGGAATATCATATTCCATGTCTTTCAGTTTTTCAGTGTGGATGCAGTCAGATCCTGCATTACCCTCACTGTGGTTCTGTGGTATCTGAATGACTTCTTCTTGGCAGCTTGTAATATCTTTTCTTTGGTCTGATAGTTCTTCAATCTGGCTATAACATTCCTGAGTGTTATCAGTTGGGGATTAAGTACAGGATGTGGTCTGTGGATTCTTTCAATCTCCACTTTTCCCTCTTGTTCTATGATATCGGGGCAGTTTTCTTTAATAATTTCCTGTAGTATGATGTCCAGGCTTTTTCTTTTGTTATGGTCTTCTGGTAGGCCAATGATTCTTAAATTGTCTCTCCTTGAACGATTTTCTAAATCCTCTGTTTTGTGAATGAGATGCTTCATATTTTCCTCAATTTTTTCATTCTTTTGGTTTTGTTTTATAGTGTCCTGCTGCCTTGTGAGGTCACTTAATTCTAGTTGTTGTATTCTGGTTCTTAAAGACTGGATTTCATCCTTGGCTTTTTGGTCAATCTTTTCCTTTTGGTCTGATTTTCTTTCGAGGTCATCATTCATCTCCTTTTCTCATCTTTCATCTTCTTCACCTCGTCTTTCATCTCCTTTGCCTCATTTTCCAGTTGGTTGATTTTGGCTTTCAAGACACTGTTTTCTGTTTCCAGATGATTTATCTTAGTATTTAAGTTCTTTTCCCAATTGTCTTCAGCCTCTCTTAATTGTGTTTTGAATTGCATTTTGAGTTCTTCCAAAGCCTGTATCCAATTTGCTGGGATTTCTGATTTTTCCTTTGCTGATCCTTCCCCCTCTGATTCATTCCCTCTTTGCTCGTTACCTGTACAGAAGCTGTCTATTGTAATTTCTTTCTTCTTTTTCTGTTGTTTGCTCGAGTTTACCCCTTCTCTGCTCCCTGTATTTGTTTGTGCTCTTTCTCCTCTCATTTATTTTTTTGGTTTTGGGGCTGTCAGTTTCCCCTCTTGGAGCTTTGTCAGATCTCTTGGTACAGTCTGTAGGGGAGGAATGTTAGCTTCCCTGTCCTCTGGAGGCTTTTGATCAGATTATGTTCAACTGGGTTGAGTTGTATGTGCTCTGAGGTGGAAGATTCCTGGAAGGCTGGAGCCACCCAGGCTCTCTCTGGTTCTCTCCAGCTGTTTCTCCGCTGTTTGTAATGTACCGTAGTGCCTTTGCCCGCCCCGAGGTTCCTGTCCTTGAGGGAGGCCCTTCACTCTTGGTGGGAGGGATCCTGGCCTCCCTGAGCTCTGAGGAGTCCTGATGGGAGTAGGTTCAACTGGGTCGTCTGGATGTGCCCTGAGGCAAAAACCTCCATTGAGATTGGAGGCAGATGGAACAATCCAGCCTCGGCGTTACAAGCTCCCTAGTCTCGCCCTGGCTGACTCCCTGCCGCCCTCGCTGGACACTCCAAGCCCGATGCCCTGCTGCTCATAATGTAGACCCTCCAAACCAGCACCTTTGCCCGCCCAGAGATTGCCACTGCTGCTGAGAGCTCAGTGCTCTGGGTTCGGAGGGAGGAGTCCTGGGACCTTCCTTCTGCCTTCCCACTGAGCCCGAGTGTTCTTGGATTCTGGCTTTTGGGGAGCATAGCTTTTGATTTGAGTCCAGAAGGAGGGTTCCCTGCTTCGGTTCTGTTGTTAAGTTTGAATTTCAGTCCCCTATGAGCATTCAATTTGTGATCGTTAAGGATGGGTTTTCAGAGGTCTGAACTTTTGCTGCTTCTAAGCCACCATCTTGACTCCGCCTCCTTTATTCTGGTTCTTTAAGACTGGATTTCATCCCTGGATTTTTGGTCATCCTTCTCCTTCTGGTCCGATTTTCTTTGGAGGTTATCTTTCATCTTCTTTGCCTTATCTTTCATTTCCTTTGCCTCATTTTTAAGCTGGTTGATTTTGGCTTTCAAGACAATATTTTCTGTTTCCAGATGACTTATCTTGGTTTTTAAGTTCTTTTCTCAATTGTCTTCAGCCTCGCTTAATTGTGTTTTGAATTGCGTTTTCAGTTCTTCCAAAGCCTGTATCTAATTCACTGGGATTTCTGATTTTTTTCTTTACTGATCCATCCATCCCCCTCTGTTTAATTGACTCTTTGCTCGTTATCTGTACAGAAGCTGTGTATTGTAATTTCGGTCTTCTTTTTCTGTTTTTTCCCCTCATATTTACCCCTGATTTGCTCCCCATATTTGTCTTTACTCTTGCTCCTTTCATTTTTTTGTTTTGGGGGTTTCTTTTAGTCTCCCCTCTTGGAGCTTTGACATAAGGTCTCTCCCTGCAGTCTGTAGGGGAGGGGTGTTGCAGTTTGAGCTTTCCTGTCCTTTGGAGGCTTTTGTTTGGGTTAAATTAAAGTCTAGAAATCTGGAGGGTGGGGGGTGTTCTAGTTTGAGCTTCCCTGTCCTCTGTAGGCTTTTTATTGGATTCAAGTCCAGAAGTCTGTGAGGGAGGGTTTTTGGAGTTTGGACTTCCCTGAGTTCTGAAGACTTTTCATGGGATTATGTTCAGCTGGGTTGGGCTGGATGTGCCCCTGAGGCCAAAACCTCCTGGAAGGCTAGAGCAATATGGAGGGTCTTCGTAGCTCTGTCCAGGCTGTCAGCTCTGTGCTCCCTCTCCAGCTCTTTCCCCACTGCCTGTGTTTGATGATCTGAGCTTGGTACATCCCTGCCAGCAAGGTACACCCTCCTGATCAGAACCTTTGCCTGCCCCTGGAGGCTTAGTGCTCTAGGTCATGAGGGGGGATGGGTCCTGGGACCTTCTTTCTGCTTTCCTCCTGAGCCCGAGTGTTCTCGTATTCCAGCTTTTGGGTGGCGTACCTTTTGTATTGAGTCCAGCTGGAGGGTTCCTTGGCTCTGTCTTGTTGTTGGGTTTGATTTTCCGTACTCTAGGAGCAGTCAGTTTGTGATTGGTAAGGAAGGGTTTTCAGAGATCTGAACTTCTGCTGCTTCTAAGCCACCATTTTGACTCCACCCCACAAAGACTTCTTTTCACTTCTTAACAATTTTGAAGATATTTCATGAATAAAGATAAAACATTATACAATCCATACCCTCAAGCTTACATTTTACTAGAAGTCAGGGAAGTTATGACACAAACACAGAAAACAAAACAAATAGAGTATTTAGACATTGTACTGTTTGGAAAATCCAAAGACTAGGGAGATCTAAATTATAGACTTTCATGGGCCTCAAATGGGGAAGGAAAAACAAAAGACTGTAGTGAGGTGGGAAGAAAAAAAAAGATGATGGTGAATTAGAAAGTGGGATAAAGAGAGTTGAGAGCTGCTAATCATGAATGGTAGAGCCAGAAAAATATCCCAAATCACCACTATGATGTTTTACTAGGGAAAGAACATGTTTAAGTGTAGCTGAACTCTTTGACTACAAATTACATATTGTATCTCTGTGATTAAGGAAATGATTGTTGTCTTTTGTTAGTCTTAAAAGTTTCCGATTTGGATAGATGATAAATCTACTACTTTGATGCCTTCTTGTCTCTCTTAATACTTTTTTCTCCACAAAGACTAACTAGCACCAAAGTAGAGATCAAGGCTGCATTTGCTGATGACTTTGACACCCCAAGGGCTGTTGATGCAATTATGGACCTCGTTCACCATGGCAACAGACAGCTTAAGGCTGTTACTAAGGTAACCCATTAGGATATAGAATTCAGAAAATGCTAGCTGTCCACAGTTCTACTACTTAAATACAGACAGATTATGTTGTTATCTTTCCTAAAAAGAAGGAAGAGAAGTGAATCCTACTAACTTTGGGGGAGACCTATATTCTAACAACCCAAGAACATGGGCCCAATACTTCTTTCATGTTTCAGAGTTTGGAGATATTTTTCTCCTTTGCCTTTCTGAAATGCAAGAGGTAAAAAACCTGTCAATTTAACAAAACTTAATACTGAACTTAATATGGATGATTTTATGTTTAAAATGGCAAAAATAAAATCACTTAAGTAGATTAAGCTATAGAGATAGGTCAACATAATGGAAAAAACCTCTTGTCAGGGATTTTGCTTTTTTGAGTCTTTAAAAATTATTTTAATTTGAGAGGGGCAGGTTAAGGGATGGGGAAAGAGGATTTGAAGACAGATCTCCTTGTCTAGTTCAGGCTGGTAATGTAGTGGCCACTTGGCTGGATTTCCAGTACCAATCAGCATAGAAGCTTTAACCTGTTTAATTTTTCCAGGAGGTCCATTCATGCCTCCTTAGGCAGCCTGATGATTCACCATATTGGTGCCAGACTTTAGATAGTCACTCTGTTTTTAGCTCTGTTGCAGCTCAGAACTCCTGGAGCTCAAACCAATCCATGGGTGGACCTTAGCCTTCCTAGTAGTAGTTATAAGTGTGCTCCTCCACAGCTGGCCACCCTTTGTTCTTAAAATACAGTTTATGACTTCAGACAAAGCCGTTAACCTTGCTGGGTCTTAGTGCCATCATCGGTGAAATGAGGGTCTTGGGCTCGATTTTCTCGAAGGTCCCTTCCAACTTCAAGATTCTGTGATTCTTTGAGACTAACTTTTAAAAGAACATTTTCTCAAGGATTACATTTTCCATATAGGTACAGAGAACTGTTTTTAAATGTGGTTAATTTTACATGTAGAAAATTGGTCAGGTGTCTGGGAATATGCAATTTCTAGAAGGGATTTCTGTCTTCTTTTACCTTCTACCTTATTTCTACCTTCATTATTCAGCAACCAGAAAGGAAATCTATACTTAGATTTGTTTCCAACATGAGAATATTTTTAATATTTAAGTAAAGAAAATCATAAGTCAACTTTTGAATTCATAAAAATTAATGGTTAATCAGAGAAGTCAGTGAAGTTTTACTCAACAACAAATGAATTAATGTAGTGGCCTTCACAAATACTCAGTATTGTTGCCTGTGTAGGCTGCAATCTAATGAGCCTGAGATCTTTTTGCATGGAAAAGGAAGCTCTTGGCATAGTCCTACTGCTTCCTATCCACTCTGCTTCATGGAGGTAATAAATGTAAATTTTCCCATGCTTACCCTAAATAATCTCTATCTCATTTTTCTTCCCTTCCCCCCCTTCCTGTGTTTCCTAACTTAAACTAGAATTTCTTCTCGTAGGACAGTAAACTAAAGATACTGGCTTTTTCTTCACCCTGATAAATTAAAAAGTACCTTGTTCATTGGAAGTACTTAAGACCTTAAGACCTAACGCTCTCCAAGACTGAAATGGAGACCAACCCAAGCCAGCCTTACCTCTACTCCCTTCTTCTTTATTCCCAAGCCTGGAAATCCGAATGGCATATAATTCTCTCTACCTGCTTTTTTGGTACTTGACATGGATTTCATACTATGAGACAAAAGGCTCAAGTGGGTGCTTTGAGCATATAAGTGAATCCTAAATCCTCCTGAAGTTCTAGTCAAGCTGAGTTTGAGGAGAAAGGTGTGGCCTGGAGTCAGACTGACCTGGCACTGTTCATATTCATCTAATTACTTTTGCCTCCCTTTCTGTCATGCCATCCCTTTTTCAGAAACTGAATGTCAAAGCTGCCCCTGAGAGGTGGTTGGTCACCAGCCTCTTCTGGAAGTTCTTTGAGCTCAACAAAATGTCCCACTTGATATAGTTCTCTCATTTGTCAAAGAAAGATTGGGGTTTTCTGGGCCTGGCAAGTCTCAGTATTTTGGGGAGGTGGTAGGGAAGAGGAAGGGGGAAATAAGCATGTACTGAGTACCTACTGTGAGCTGGCCACTGTGCTAAGAGTTTTAGAAATGTTCTTGCATTTGATCCTTAGAACAACCCTGGGAGGCAGGTGCTATTTTTATTCCCATTTCATAGTCAAGCGAACTTGAGACAAACAGGTTAAACGGCTTACCCAGGATCACATAGCTAGTAAGTATCTGGGGCCAAATTTGAACTCAGGACTTTCCTGACTCCAGGTTCAGCACTCTGTCCACTACTCCACTTAGCCCAATTCTTGAGAAGCCAAGTAGAAAGGACAGACTCATTGCCAAAGTACAGTTCCATCTTTGTACATGTCACGCAACGGTTAACCTTCTTGTCTTTTCTTTCCTTGTGGGAGGTGAAGGTCAAAAGAAGTGATGCAGACTTGTTTCCCAAATGCTGTGCCAAGAGTGAATATAGGCCAGGAGCTAATTTGCAGAGCAACAAATAATCAAGTTTAGAGCAACTATCTGAGCACAGAAAGATTCAAGTTCAGTATTATCGTTGCTATCAGACAGCCCTGCCAAGCAGTGCAGGATCTCCCTTAGTACATGTTTCTTTATAACCAGTCTAGCGAAGCCCATCAGCATACTATACACCAAAAGCATTTGTGTCCCTCTGCTATTGGTTATTTAGATCACCTAAAACCCTGACCACACTCTGCTTTTGCTTCTAGACTTTGTCACTAAAAGTAGCAACACTAGGACTGTGGCTACCTGCAAAATTATTTCCTGATCCTTTTAGTGAATAGATTAAAAAAAAATCTCAAATTTGCTGTCAGAAAGGTAGTCCCATAGAAAATTCTGTATTCAATTGTAGACCAAGTCCACCAGGGTTGTGGATGAGGGAGAAGTGGAAGAAAGGAGGGTGAAATTCCTCTGCGTGGTGCATTGGCCGAGTGGGGAGAATGCTAGCCTGGGAGTCAGAAGACTGACTGCCCAGGGCGTGAAGCTCAACGTGCCCCTTACTGGCTGCCTGGCCTTGAGCAAGGCACTTTTTCTCTGCGCCTATTTCCACATAAGTAAACTGCTCTGGCATTAATAACCATCCTGCTTCCCCCACTGGGGCGGGGCAGTCAGCAATTACTCTGCACCTTCTTCCTAAAGAGTCGCCTGCACCGCACCGATAGGTTAGCTAACTAGCCCAGCCACACACCACTCGACCTGGTGCTCTTCCCCCCGAGGCAAGCTTTCTACCCATTATTCTTAGCGACCAGGAAAGGCGTGGTTTTTAAATCGTGAAGGGCAGGGAAGATTTCCGTTTGTTCAGCCTTCGTCACCTGCGCTTGCTTTGGCATGGAGCCAAAACTGTCTCTTTTGTAAGATGAGTTATAAACATAATGTGTGATTTGTAACAGGAAGCTCCCTGTCCTAGAAGTCCTGCTGTATATGGAGCCATAGTTTCCTACATTGAAAACTTCTTGGACTCGGTTGGAATTTCTCTGTCAACTAGCCAGGTAAGTCACATTTCCCCAAGCCTCCACCATACAGTGTTCTTCATTTGGCTAGCCCTGGCATGCTCTGTGCGTCCACCCCATTCATATTCATTTCCATTCGAGACCCAACTCGAAGGGGCTTCTGGGTATTCCGGTGCCCTGTCTGCCTTCAGACCCGTACAGCCTGTTTCCACGGTTTGTCCCTGGTGGCCGGTAAGCGCGCCTGTCCGCCCCGGGACCTATCTTCATCGTCCCGACCCCACGTGACGGCGCCATCGCCTACTCCCTTTTGACCTTCTTCCAGGCCTGCTAGCAAGCAGCAGCCCTGTGGAGACCCCCATCTTCTCCGGCAGCCCTCTGGAGTGTCCTCTGTGTGCCGACCTCCGAGTTACTGAGCGCTTCTCACGGCACAAAAATGGGTTCCTGAGTCAGCAGGGAAAGGAGCAGTGTGAAACGGGGTCACTGTCTGCTACCCACTGGGACAAATAGGTCCTGTACGCAGCGGGCAGGAACACCGGGAGTGGAGCGGAGATCGGTTCAAGGCTAGTAGTAAGAGTACTGTGTGCTGAACACTACAGGTATCTCCCTTGATAATCAGAGCAGCCTAGGGAATCACCTCCTATTATGGTCTCTTTTTTGTTTGAGGAAATTGAGGCAGAGGCTCCTAAGTGACGTGCCAACATCACGGAGCTAGTAGGTGTCTGAAGCCAGATTAGAATTCTTGTCTTCCTGGCTCTAGGCCTAACACTTCGTACAGTGCGCCACCTAGCTGCTTCTTGAAATATATCAAGAATTGGGGGCAGCTGGATGGCTCAGTGGATTGAGAGCCAGGTCTAGAGGTAAGAGGTCCTGGGTTCAAATCTGGCCTCAGACTCTTCCCAGCTGTGTGACCCTGGGCAAGTCACTTAACCCCCATGGCCTAGCCCTTACTACTCTTCTGCCTTGGAGCCGATACACAGTATTGATTCTATGGTGGAAGGTAAGGGTTTTGAAAAATAAATATATCAAGAATTAAAGAAGATACAAGAAGGCACCTTCCTCTTCCCATGTCCTTTCTTTCCCTGTAATCCCCTTCTCTCCCCACCCCCCTCCCATTAGCCCTCTCTCTTTTGCAGAGGTAGGGGTCATTGCCTAGTATGTCAGATTTTTTTAAATTTGTTGATTGATTTTGCTAATCTTTCCACCTCTTTTTAAAAAAAAGAAACTTTGTTATAAGGTGTATCTCTCTGGAAGGGGAAGGATACAGGGCAAACATAGATGATGATAGAACAAAAGATATCAATAAAGTCTATTTTTATAAGAAAGTTTATTAAAAAAACAGTAACTAATGAATTAGATTCAAAATAAGTCTTTGACATTAACAAGCATTCCAAGGACTAGAACTATCCATATTGCTCTCTTTGTGTTTCTTCTTCGTCCTGAGGCACGTGACCTGAATGTTTCTCTCATCTTGAATTTTCTTGTCTGTCTTCCTCTAGTACCTTCACTGCCTCAAACCTTTGGGGGCTTACTCTTAAGGACAAACACCTAAAGGAAAGCAGACTCGGAGGAGGTCGAGAACAGTCGAGAACCTGACCCGTGTAGTCCATTCTTTAGCACTGTTAGTTTGAGCTGTCCAGAGACTCGTGTGTAAAGATAACTTTTCCATCCTCAAAACATGTTGATGCCCACGTGTCCCCGGAATATCAAAGCATTGGGTTCTTGGGAAGAATGTTGCCCTCTGTTGCCCCTAACAGATCATCATAGGCAAGCCTAAGTGCAGCCAGGTAGACTCCTTGTGAGTGGATTTGGTAAAGACCCTTGGTAAGGCCCTGAAAGGAAAGGTCAGGGGCCTGCATTTATTTCTCTGCCATAATGGCCGATGGGAACTCTAGGTTTACAGGTGGAATATGATTTGAAAGCAATGACATTTTTAAAAAGCATACCAGAACTTATACTCTTTCCGTCAACTGATAAATTAAGCACAGACAAAATGTATAACTTTGTGGCCAGTTTGACTTGTTGAGGTGACTTCTCTACAGACAATACCGTCAGTATTATTTCTTGGGATTTTGCTATATGCTGAGTACATTTAAGGAATCTGGGCATAGTCAAGGTTTTTGTGTTTTTATTTTTTTTTAAACCATAACTTGGACACTTTGTTTATGGTTCACATTTTATCACTATTATTTTCTGTTTTGTCTAATTGTTTTTAAAAAGTGAGAGAGAAAGAAAAGCCAAGTCTGCTGTGAGAGCTCACTAAATATTTTGGATGAATGAGTGAAAAGGAATGGAGGGCATTTTACAAAAAATTGTTCATTTTTTTCAAAATCTTTTTCATTATCTTTCTTTTACTCAGAAAACAAAGAAAGACTCAGTGAGGATTGTGACCCCAAGCCTCCTTTATACTTCCTACCACAGCTTTAAGCACCGGTTACATTCTACAGATTTTAAATACTCCATTTGAGTGTCCAGAAGATCCCTGGTGGGTTTTTAAGATCAGACTCCCCTCAAGATGAAACTATGAAAGGACAGGGACACTCCCATGCTGTTTCCTCCTCTTGCCAAACGCAGCTAATTAACCTTTTTTCCCCACTCCTCAAGACTTATCTGGCTCTTAGGCTTATGCCTCTGTAACAAAACAGTTTTCAAACCAAGGAATAAGTAAATTACCAAGGATGATGATAATGATTTATTAAATTAAAACAGTGCTTTAAGCTTTATCACACATTTCTCTAGCAACAAACATTTGAGGTAGAAGATGCCAGCATTATTCTTCTCATTTTACAAATGAGGATACTGAGCCTCAAAGAGGTTAAATTATTTCTATGACATAGAGCCTAAATCTACAGGTTTTAGGGGATTACTTGCATCACATGAGTCTGTGTAATATGACTGCCAAAAATGTAATCTAATCTTAGGCTCTAGGAGAAGAAAAGTTGGGTCCAGAATGAGGTAGGAGGGGATAGATCTCCAGTGTTCTGTTAGACTTCAGTATGAGTGCCTCCCGTTAGAAAGGACCCTGACAAGCCAGTGTGTGTCCAAAGGAAGATCGATCACCAACGTAGTGTCAGGACTGGACACAGAACCATATGAGCATGGAGATGATTAGCTTGGAAAAGAGAAGATTACAGGGGAGCTTGTCGTCTTCAAGCTTTTGATGATTAGTTTTTCTCTCCTTCATATTCTACTTTATTCATCCTATTTGTAATCTCACTCTTTAGTTAATATTCTATTACGTTCATGTACCATAATTAGGTCAGCCATTTGCTGACTGATGGACATCTCCTTTGTTTCCAGTTCTTTTCACTATAATTATTCCTAGTGGAGAAATATTGAAAGCTTTCTCATCAAGATGGGCATGAAGCAAGGATATCCACTGTCATAATTATTATTTTATGTAAAATTAGCAATGTTAATCATAATAATAAAAAAGAGATTAAAGAAATGTTCATTGGCCAAAAGGAGGCAAAATATGTTGGTATTCAATAATTTTTCCCCATTGTTTACTGTCTTTGCTAGATTGATAAGTGAGAAGTGCTGCTTCTGTGCTATTTTCAAATTGAATTTCTCAGATTCATAGTGATTTTGAACTTTTTTCAGGTGGTTAGAGGTTTTTTCAGGTGACAATTTGCATTTCTTCTTTTGAAAACTAGTCACAATTTTGACCACTTGGCTGTCAGAGTGTTGAATATTCAAATCTGTATTTTTTATTCTATTTAGATTTTGTCTATTAGATTTTTGTTAGTTATTTGATATGATTTTTTCATAATTTGTATCTTCAGGTTTGAGCTTCATAGTTTTTAAATTTTCTCTATATTATGGAAATTTTGTGTTTGAGATGGTGTATTTTGCTTTTTAAGATCTTTTCTCTTGTGAGAGTCATGAACTTTTCCTCTATGAATGATTGTAAAAACAATAACCTTCAATATCCCTTGCTCTTCTTGATATATTTATTTTGGTTGCTGGTTTTAGAATTTAGTTTTGTCAGAGTATGGTTTGAGGACAAAGTTTAAGGGGAATTAAGGGTAATAGATATTTGATGGCTAGACAAAAAATTTATAAATAGCTTTGCTACAATTTTGTTCTGATTGCTATCTAAAATACAAATAGTCCATAATCAAGCACTTTCTTTACATAAATGTCTATTACCCAGACAGAAAAATTGCTTACTCTGAGACTAGTCTTTGCATCAACTTTATTGAATCAAGTCAAGAAAATTACTGTTTCTGCGAGCTGTTCATCAGGATGCAGACATAGCTGTCTGTGCTTTTTTATAATGGAATTTTGTCTGTGTTTAGTTTATTTCAGAAAATAAGAACTCGGCTACTCTGCATAGTGTGGTTGATGAACTAGTGCAGTTTCGTTCCAAGGTCCGTCAGTACTCCCTGGCTGCACCAGAAGGCACAAGGACTGCCCCAACTGATCTGTCCAAAGATGCCAAGAAGCTGCAGAAAGAAAAAAGGCAACAGCTGCTATTAGAAAGGGAACCTCTGCTCCAAGCTTGTGATAGCCTCCGGCAGAACCTTGCTGCCTATGGAATCAACATTAAGGTTAGTTAACCTTATGTTTTGTGTAAAATATACTCTATAATTTTCTGAGAAAGAAAAAATGATTTTTTTAAGAGATTTTCCAAAAGGTATAGATTTTTAAATTTTCTATATTGGGATTGGAAGTGTTGCTACTTGTGTGTGTTAAACTTTGGGTTCATTGGACAGAAAGGATTTATGTCTTTTAGCAGTTCTTTTTAAAAGGAGTATTTGAGTTATGGCTATCTTTCAGTAGTTTTTAAAATGCCTTTCTTTAAGGAGTCCCTTGAGACTGAAGGCACTAAAGTTCCTACCAGGAAAAATTATAAAAGGCCCATAAGGTCCCTTCTGGATCTCTTTTTGAATTTTAGTTAGAATATTGCCATTAAAATTCTTGTGTAAAAAAGGTAGCTTTTTTAATGCCTTTTTCTATTTTTAATTTTTATTTGTAGGATAGGAACAATATTTCTACATGGGAACTACTGGAACCAGGAACAGAGGAGCAGAAAGCCAGGAAATGAAATGGATTTGATGAAATGTGTTTTTTCATGAATATATGATTCAAGGTTTATTATTGGAAGAGTAAAACTTTATATTAAAGTTTTCCTCTGCTGTTAAATCAACATTAAAACTAAAATTTAAACTTGGAGAATTTATTTCATTTCTATTCAGTGAGCTTAAGAACTTTCCACATTTGTCAGCCATATAATACCACTTCTAACGTCTTTGTTTGCATTGTGGATCATGTTCAATTTAGTTAAAAAGAAGGACTAAGCCTGTGGTTTTATTGGTAAAGAGAACTCCCAGATGAAGAAATGCCTCCTAACAGTGTCGGCTGCACATTTTCTGTTATCTCAAGGAAAATGAAAACTGCTTCAGGCACTGAGAAGTTTTGTGACTTGCCCAAGGCACACAGCCAAGATGCTGTTACCTGAGCCTTCTTAGCCTTGAGGCCAGTTTTGTATCTGCTCTGTCACACCTCCTCTTCAATTAGTTAAAGAATAAAAATAAAACTATTAAATGCAAGCAAATGAATGCATAAGGATTTCAGGATACGCTGGTAGATGAGGGAGGTGGGCCAGTATTCTCCAGTTATAGATGAAGGGGCTCTGTCAGGAGAGTTGCCCACATTTACTGTGTTGATCTTGCCAGCCCTGGAGCCCAGCCCTCAGCCACACCACAGGCCATCCAGTCCGGCTAACAGGGCAGTTGGAAAACGGAGCTATTTGGATTGGGCCCAGCCTTTAGAATGGACAAGGTGGTGGGACTGGTGTGCTTCAAAATGAAGCTTTCAGTTGTGGATTTCTCCTCACCGAGTGACTTGACAGCAGTGCCATGACAGGGTGAGGTCAGAGTAGAACCCTGGGAAACCAAAGCGTTTTCCCTCCGGTGTTCAATGCATGGTTGTTAACAGTCTTTGAACTTGGTGTGCAAATAGTTCAAAGGTGACATGGCCCCAGGAACCATTTTGTTTCAGTTAAAGTTTTTTCCAATCAGCAAAAATCCATCTTTTTTCTTCTCCCACCCCAAATTTGAGAAAGAAGAAACAAAGCCCCTGTTAAAACATATATTGTCAAGCAAAGAAAATGTCTTCATTGGCCATTCTCTCTCTCTCTCTCTCTCACACACACACACACACACACACACACACACACACACACACACATTCTGCATACCAAGTCTTTCCTTTTCCAGGAGGTAGGGAGCAAGCTTCATCATGACTTCTCTGGAATTATGGTCAAGTCATGATGTTGATCAGAGTTCTCAAGTTCTCAAGTCCTCCAAAGTTGTTTGTCTACGTATTACTATCGTATAAATTGTTCGGCTCTGCTCACTTCTCTCTCAATTCATTCAAGTCTTTCCATGTTTTCCCTGAAATGATGCTCTTCGTTATTTCCATCACATTTATGTACATAGCTTGTTCAGCTAAAACCCAAAATGTCCCAATGGGCATTCTCTCCGTTTCCAATTCTTTGCTATAAAAAGCTACTCTATTTTCATGCATCCTTAGGAGTTTATTTTGCTTAGGTCTATGAAAGGAAAATGGTTCCATTGTCTTTATATTACTGATTACAGAGTGAACTCACAATTTTTTAGATAAGTAACTATAGGGTGTGGAAAGAGACCCAGTTAGTAAACGAACTGTGTGTAAGATGTCAATTATTAGAATAGGAACCATCTTAGGATATAGTCTGGGATTTAGATTATAGCAACGAGATAAACGAAGCGTTTCTGTTGGAAGAATGAGACCTGTAGGTGTGTGCCGCTCTCTAGGGAAGCTGAAACCCCTGCAGAGGGAGCTGGGCTCAGCGGGGAGCGGAGGGGACAGCTGGTGCGGCACCTCTAAACACTGATGCGCGCAGGAGACAGCCTGGTACTGAACGCCGAGGACCCGTAGTGATGCTCCAGACCCTCGTTACCAGGCGCCATTGCATGTTCTGCCGGGTTCATGGCTTGTGCTCCCTGGCGCTCAAAACCCCACAAAGCAGAACATCCCAAACGGAATGGTGAGATCTCCAATTAGATGCTGCACCGTTAAAGTTTGGGTCTTCAGCCCAGAGTCACGGTCTGCAGATTTCTTTCTGTCTTGGAATCCCTCCCTTAACGCTCCTCCCATTCCCTCCCTTCCCGCCCCCCTCACTGCTTTATGAGACAACTGCTTTATCCATTGGTTCATGTTCTGCCCTTCACCAGCTCAGGTGAGAGTCACGTTCCAGCGAGGTCTTCTCCCATCTCATTCTCATGGAGCCATCATCAGCCCTTCCCTGTCCTGTAAACCTCAAAATTCCTCAGACTTATAAATGTTGGAATTTTCACCATTGGGATATTTCATACTTGGAAAATTTCTTACTGATAGTCTATTGGAATGGGAACCCCATTGGCATGGGAGGTTCCTCCTCCTCCCTTCTTAAGATTACTTTAGGACAGAAACCTTTTGCTGAACAATGGAAAGGACTTTGACCTATGCTTAAGCATAGAACAGGAATTTCTTTGAATCATGATTGATTTTAGAATTGATACAATGGAGATACTTGGAATCAATCTCCACCCTATTCAGTCCTAACAGGATTTGAGTAAGGGCTGCAGCCTAGATCAAAATTTAATTATTTGAATCTCTACCCTACTCAGGTTAACAGGATTTAGAAAGGGCTGTAGCAAAGGAGCAAAGATTTAATCATTTGAAAATATGACCTTCAACAGACATGTGCAAAAGCCAGAAACCTCTGGGCGGTCCTGGGTTAAGCTAGAGCCTCCATTGGCACAGGGAAATTGATGAACAGTGATTGGTAGATGGGAGAACTGAGAGGAGGAACTTGGATGGTTTCCTTAAAGATAGGAGGGTCTGGAGACTTGAGGGGGGTTGAGGAGTTTGGTCAGGGTGATTGCGGTGGACTCGGAGAAGCTTGCGCTGAAGGAAGCTGAAGGTGGGGGCCTCTGAGACTGTTTCTCCATTTTGGTCACGTGAGTGATAGGGACTGATCTCTTTTCTTTGCCCCAGCTATCTAAGGGCTTGGGCCTTTTGGCCCAGCTTAAACAGAAGGGGTATTTAAGCCCTATTCCTTTCTCTCCCTTTTTTCTCTCTCTCTATCTCTAATTCCTTTCTTCCTCCTATTGTAATTAAACTCCAAAAAAGGCTGACAGCTGACTTGAGTTTTCATTTAGGAATTACATAGCTGAATTCCTTGGCGACCTTAAATTAATATATATCAGTCTTTTAAAGTGATTCCCTTGTCACAGTCCTCAGACTCCCTCTGCGGTCCCTGGCGTTGGCACGGCTCTGAGGAAGCGCGGATCATCCCCCATGTTGAATACATTTGTTTTTGTTTGGCCCTTAGGAGTGTTCCTGTTCTTTTCATGCCTGTCTCGACTGCGTGTGCGCTGCAGCTTCTATTCCTCTGTAGGTTTCAGACAAGGCTGGTAGCTAGGGCTGAGGCACTCGGTCACCGCCTGCTTCCAAAGCTCGCTCAGTGCTTGGTGCAGAATCCCGGATCTGCTCCTGCCCACGCTGGAACGCCGCACCTCGCGCAGGTCTCCTCTTCAGGCCTGTCCAGATCTACGACTAGGATGCAGCGTGAGCAGTAGAGCTGCCCGCCTGTACAGGACACATCCGTACCGGACCTGCGATCTCTCTGCTCTGGGGCGTACGTGGCCTTTCTTGATTGTCGATCGCCAGGATGGGCATCTTTTTTTTTTTAAACATTATTTTATTTGGTCATTTCCAAACATTATTCATTGGAAACAAAGATCATTTTCTTTTCCTCCCCGCCCCCCAACCTCTCCCATAGCTGACGCACAATTCCACTGGGTATCACATGTCTCCTTGATTTGAAGCCATTTCCCTGTTGTTGGTATCTGCACCAGAGTGTTCATTTAGAGTCTCCTCAGTCATTTCCCCTACGCCCCTGTAGTCAAGCAGTTGCTTTTCATCGGTGTTTTTACTCCCACAGTTTGTCCTCTGCTTGTGGATTGTGTTTTTTTTTCTCCTAGATCCCTGCAGATTGTTCAGGGACATTGCATTGACACTAATGGAGAAGTCCATCACCTTCGATTGTACCACAATGTATCAGTCTCTATGTACAATGTTCTCCTGGTTCTGCGCCTCTCGCTCTGCATCACTTCCTGGAGGTCGTTCCAGTCTCCATGGAATTCCTCCACTTTATTATTCCTTTTAGCACAATAGTATTCCATCACCAACATATACCACAGTTTGTTCAGCCATTCCCCAATTGAAGGGCATCCCCTCGTTTTCCAATTTTTGGCCACCACAAAGAGCCCAGCTATGAATATTTTTGTACAAGTCTCTTTCCTTATTATCTCTTTGGGGTACAAACCCAGCAGTGCTATGGCTGGATCAAAGGGCAGACAGTCTTTTATCACCCTTTGGGCATAGTTCCAAATTGCCCTCCAGAATGGTTGGATCAGTTCACAGCTCCACCAGCAATGAATTAATGTCCCCACTTTGCCACATCCCCTCCAGCATTCATTACTTTCCTTTGATGTCATGTTAGCCAATCTGCTAGGTGTGAGGTGATACCTCAGAGTTGTTTTGATTTGCATCTCTCTGATTATAATAAGGGATTTAGAACACTTCTTCATGTGCTTATTAATAGTTTTGATTTCTTTGGCTGAGAACTGCCTGTTCATGTCCCTTGCCCATTTATCAATTGGAGAATGGCTTGCTTTTTTGTACAATTGATTTAGCTCTTTGTAAATTTGAGTAATTAGACCTTTGTCAGAGGTTTTTATGAAGATCATTTCCCAATTGGTTGCTACCCTTCTGATTTTAGTTACATTGTTTTGTTCGTACAAAAACTTTTTACTTTGATGTAGTCAAAATTATTTATTTTACATTTTGTGACTCTTTCTAAGTCTTGCTTGGTTTTAAAATCTTTCCCTTCCCAAAGGTCTGACATGTATACTATTCTGTGCTCACCTAATTTACTTATAGTTTCCTTCTTTATGTTCCAAGTCATTCACCCATTCTGTGTTTATCTTGGTGTAGGGTGGGAGGTGTTGATCCAAACCTAATCTCTCCCATACTGTCTTCCAAGTTTCCCAGCAGTTTTTATCAAATAGTGGATTTTTGTCCCAAAAGCTGGGGACTTTGGGTTTGTCAAATACTGACTTGCTGAGGTCATTTAAGCCAAGTCTATTCCACTGATCCTCCTTTCTGTCTCTTAGCCAGTACCAAATTGTTTTGATGACCACTGTTTTATAGTATAGTTTGAGATCTGGGACTGCAAGTCCTCCTTCCTTTGCATTTTTTCCATGATTTCTCTGGATATCGTTGATCTTTTGTTTTGCCAAATGAACTTAGTTATGGCTTTTTCTAATTCAGTAAAGAAGTGTTTTGGTAGTTCAATGGGTATGACACTAAATAGGTAAATAACTTTGGATAGAATGGTCATTTTTATTATGTTAGCTCGTCCTACCCATGAGCAATGAATGTTTTTCCAATTGTTTAGATCTAGTTTTAGCTGTGTGGAGAGTGTTTTGTAGTTGTGTTTGTCTCGGCAGATAGATTCCTAAATATTTTATATTGTCTAGGGTGATTTTAAATGGAATTTCTCCTTCTAATTCTTGCTGCTGAAATGGGTTAGAGATATATAGAAATGCTGATGACTTATGTGGGTTTATTTTGTATCCTGCAACTTTGCTAAAGTTGTTGATTATTTCGATTAGCTTTTTGGAAGATTCCCTAGGATTCTTTAAGTAAATCATTATATCATCCGTAAAGAGTGACAGCTTGGTCTCCTCATTGCCAATTTTAATACCTTCAATTGCTTTTTCTTCTCTAATTGCTACTGAGAGTGTTTCTAGTACAATGTTAAATAATAGAGGTGATAATGGGCATCCTTGTTTCACTCCTGATCTTATTGGGAATGCATCTAGTTTATCCCCATTGCAGATGATCTTTGCTGATGGGTTTAGATATATACTGTTTATTATTTTTGGGAACGACCCTTCTATTCCTATACTTTCTAGTGTTTTCAATAGGAATGGGTGTTGTATTTTATCAAAGGCTTTTTCTGCATCTATTGAGATAATCATGTGATTTTTGTCAGTTTGCTTGTTAATATGTGGGTGGTTTTCCTAATATTGAACCATCCTTGCATTCCTGGTATGAATTCTGCCTGGTCATAGTGGATGACCCTTGTGATGACTTGCTGGATTCTTTTTGCTAGTATCCTATTTAAGATTTTTGCATCTATATTCATTAGGGAGATTGGTCTATAGTTTTCTTTCTCTGTTTTTGACCTACCTGGCTTTGGGATCAGTACCATGTTTGTGTCATAAAATGAATTTGGTAGAACTCCTCCTTTGCTTATTCTGTCAAATAGTTCGTTTAATATTGGGATTAGTTGTTCATTGAATGTTTGATAGAATTCATTTGTTAATCAATCTAGACCTGGGAATTTTTTCTTAGGGAGTTCTTTGATGGCTTGTTCAATTTCTTTTTCTGATATGGGGTTGTTTAGGTAATCTATTTCTTCCTATGTTAGTCTAGGCAATTTATATTTTTGTAAGTATTCATCCATATCACCTAGATTGCCACATTTGTTGACATATAATTGGGCATGGTAGTTTTTAATGATTGCCTTAATTTCCTCTTTATTAGAGGTGAGGTCTCCTTTTTTCATTTTGGATATTGTCAATTTGGTTTTTTTCTTTCCTTTTTTTAATTAGACTGACTAGTACTTTCTCTATTTTATTTGTTTTTTCAAAGTTCCAGCTTCTAGTCTTATTTATTAAATCAATAGTTCTTTGACTTTCAATTTTATTAATTTCTCCTTTGATTTTTAGGATCCCTAATTTAGTCTTCATCTGAGGATTTTTAATTTGTTCACTTTCTAGTTTTTTAATTTGCATGCCCAATTCATTGACTTCTGCCCTTCTTAATTTGTTAATATATGAATTCAAGGATATAAATTTCCCCATGAGTACTGCTTTGGATGCATCCCATAGGTTTGAAAGGATGTCTCATCATTGTCATTTTCTTCAATGAAGTTATTTTTTCTACAATTTGTTGTTTACCTGGTTTTAGAGAATCGTATTGTTTAATTTCCAATTAATTTTTTATTTACCTGTTCATGCTCCCTTACTAATTATTATTTTCATTGCATTGTGATCTGAGAAAGTTGCATTTATTATTTCTGCTCTTTTGCACTTGTTTGCAATGTTTTTATGCCCTAATACATGGTCAATTTTTGTGAATGTACCATGTGCTGCAGAAAAGAAGGTATATTCCTTTTTGTCCCTATTTATTTTTCTCCACATGTCTACTAACTCTAAATTTTCTAAGATTTCATTCACTTGTCTTACCTCTTTCTTATTTATTTTTCTGTTTGATTTATCTAGTTCGGATAGAGCGAAGGTTCAGGTCTCCCACTAGTATAGTTTTTCTATCTATTTCATCCTTGAGCTCCTCTAGTTTCTCCTTTAGAAATTTGGATGCTATGCCATTTGGTGCATACATGTTGAGTACCGATATTTCCTCACTGTCTATACTGCCTTTTATCAAGATGTAATTACCTTCCCTATCTCTTTTAACTAGATTTATTTTTACTTTGGCTTTGTTGGATATCATGATTGCGACTCCTGCCTTCTTTTTATCAGTTGATGCCCAACAGATTTGGTTCCACCCTCGTACTTTCACCTTATGCATATCTACCTTCCTCATGTGTGTTTCTTGTAGACAGCATATGGTAGGGTTTTGAATTCTAATCCATTCTGCTATTCGTTGGAGTTTTATGGGTGAGTTCATGCCATTCACATTCAGAGTAATAATTACTAGTTGTGTATTACCCAGCATTTTGATTTCTACTCCTGTTCCTGCCTTTTCTTTCACTATTTCCTTCTACACCAATGTTTATTTTTAATCAGTAGCCCTAGTTCCCACCCTTATTTTAATTCCCTTTCTACTCCTCTCCCTTCTTAATCCCTCCCTTATTTTCCCTGTAGTCTTTCTAAAATTAATCCCCCGCCCCCTCCCTTCTATTGCTTCCCTCCCCACCAGTCCGTTTGTTACCATTCAGCTCCCCTATAGGGTGCAAATCTATTCTCTGTCCCCAATGGATTAGATTGTTCTTCCCTCTTTGAGTCAATTTGAAAACACGTAAGAGTTGAGTAATTCCTGTCTCTGACCTCTTTATCCTTCCAGTGTATCGATGTTCTCCTCCCTCCTGCCCTGAGGTTCTTTGTGACATATAAATTTACCCTTTGTTTCTTTTCTCATTTTTAAAAATATTAACCTATTTTTAAGCTCTAGTTATATATATATGTGTGTGTGTATATATGCATACACATGTGTATTTATGCATGCATATATCTATATACCTATTTATGTCTTGTCCTTTCATCCTATACAGTTTGTCACTGTTCCCTCTAAGTGTACTTCTTTTTGCTGCCCAGGTAATAACAGTTTTTAAGAGTTACCAATGACCTCTTTTCTTATAGGGATACATATCATTTTTAACTTATTGAGTCTCTTAAAACAATTTTTTTGTTTTGTTTTTCTTTTTCCCCCTCTTTTTTAAATTACCTTTTGATGATTCTCTTGAATTCTGTGCTTGGATATCAAATTTTCTGTTCAGGTCTGCTCTTTTTTTTTTAAGAATTCTTGGAATTCTTCTATTTTGTTGACCATACTTTCCCCTGTAAGAATATAGTCAGTTTTGATGGGTAGTTGATTCTTCGTTGTAGACCTAGTTCTCTTGCTTTCCGGAATATCATATTCCATGTCTTTCAGTTTTTCAGTGTGGATGCAGTCAGATCCTGCATTACCCTCACTGTGGTTCTGTGGTATCTGAATGACTTCTTCTTGGCAGCTTGTAATATCTTTTCTTTGGTCTGATAGTTCTTCAATCTGGCTATAACATTCCTGAGTGTTATCAGTTGGGGATTAAGTACAGGACGTGATCTGTGGATTCTTTCAATCTCCACTTTTCCCTCTTGTTCTACGATATCGGGGAAGTTTTCTTTAATAATTTCCTGTAGTATGATGTCCAGGCTTTTTCTTTTGTTATGGTCTTCTGGTAGGCCAATGATTCTTAAATTGTCTCTCCTTGAACGATTTTCTAAATCCTCTGTTTTGTGAATGAGATGCTTCATATTTTCCTCAATTTTTTCATTCTTTTGGTTTTGTTTTATAGTGTCCTGCTGCCTTGTGAGGTCACTTAATTCTAGTTGTTGTATTCTGGTTTTTAAAGACTGGATTTCATCCTTGGCTTTTTGGTCAATCTTTTCCTTTTGGTCTGATTTTCTTTCGAGGTCATCGTTCATCTCCTTTTTCTCATCTTTCATCTTCTTCACCTCGTCTTTCATCTCCTTTGCCTCATTTTCCAGCTGGTTGATTTTGGCTTTCAAGACACTGTTTTCTGTTTCCAGATGATTTATCTTAGTATTTAAGTTCTTTTCCCAATTGTCTTCAGCCTCTCTTAATTGTGTTTTGAATTGCATTTTGAGTTCTTCCAAAGCCTGTATCCAATTTGCTGGGATTTCTGATTTTTCCTTTGCTCATCCCTCCCCCTCTGTTTTGTTAGCTTTTTGCTCATTACCTGTACAGAAGCTATTGTAATTTCTTTCTTCTTTTTCTGTTGCTTGCTCAAGTTTCCCCCTTCTTTACTCACTGTATTTGTCTGTGCTCTTGCTCCTCTCATTTATTTTTTTGGTTTTGGGGCTGTCAGTCTCCCCTCTTGGAGCTTTGTCAGATCTCTTGGTATAGTCTCTAGGGGCGGAATGTTAGCTTCCCTGTCCTCTGGAGGCTTTTGATCAGATTAAGTTCAACTGGGTTGGGCTGTATGTGCTCTGAGGTGGAAGATTCCTGGAAGGCTGGAGCCGCCCAGGCTCTCTCCGGTTCTCTCCAGCTGCTTCTTCTCTCCCTGTTTACACACTCTGAGCCTGGCACAGCACTGTCCGGAGGCCCTGCACTCTATGGGGAGATGGGTCCTGAACTCCCTGAGCTCTTAGGAGTCCTGATGGGAGTGGGTTCAACTGGGTTGGTTTGGATGTACCCCGAGGCAATGGTGAGACTGGAGCCAGATGGAAGGACCCAGCCTTGGGGCTCTTCAGTCTCTCTGTCTGCTTCCCTGCTGCCTGTATTGGATGCTCTTAGCCTGCCCCAGGTTGCTTTCAAGATACACCTTCTAGATCAGCACCTTTGCCTGCCCAGATGTTCCCGCTGCTGCTGGGGGCTTAGCACTCTGGGTTGGGGGAGAGGGTTCCTGGGACCTTCCTCCTGCCTTCCCCCTGAGTCCAAGTGTTCTCATATTCCGGCTTATGGGGGGGCGTACCTTTTGAGTCCAGAAGAAGGGTTCCCCACCTCTGTCCTGTTGTTAAGTTTGAATTTCAGTCCCCTAGGAGCATTCAGTTTGTGATTGGTAAGGAAGGGTTTTCAGAGGTCTGAACTTTTGCTGCTTCTAAGCCTCCATCTTGATCCCGCCCCCAGGATGGGCATCTTAAATTCTAGAATTGTCTTATTTCCCATTTTATAGATGCCAGGATCTACCTTAATATGTTATTATTCTAAACTAGTTGGAAGATTGTTGGGCCATGTCTGTTTCCTCCTGAGGCATGTAAACCTCAAATTTCCTTAGACTTATAAATGTTGGTAATTTCACCATTGGGATATTTCATACTTGGAAAATTCCTTACTGGTAGTCTATTGGAATGGGAACTCCATTGGCATGGGAGGTTCCTTCTCTTCCCTTCTTAAGATTACTTTAGGACAGAAACCCTTTGCTGAACAATGGAAAGGACTTTGACCTATGCTTAAGCATAGAACAGGAATTTCTTTGAGTCTTGATTGATTTTAGAATTGATACAATGGAGATACTCCACCCTATTCAGTCCTAATAGGATTGAGTAAGGGCTGCAGCCTAGATCAAAATTTAATTATTCCAATCTCTACCATACTCAAGTTAACAGGATTTAGAAAGGGCTGTAGCAAAGGAGTATAGATTTAATCATTTGAAAAATATGACCTTCAACAGACATGTGCAAAAGCCAGAAACCTCTGGGCGGTCCTGGGTTAAGCGAGAGCCTCCATTGACAGGGAAATTGATGAAGAGTGATTGGTAGATGTGAGGACTGAGGGGAGGCAACTTGGATGGTGTCCTTAAAGATAGGAGGGTCTGGAGACTCGGGGGAGGAGGATTGAGTTTTTGGGCGGTGTGGTTCCTGGGCTCTGAGGAAGCTTGCTCTGAAGGAAGCTGAAGGTGGGGGCCTCTGAGACTGTTTCTCCATTTTGGACACGTGAGTAATAGGGACTGATATCTTTTCTTTGCCCCAGCTATCTAAGGGCTTGGGCCTTTTGGCCCAGCCTAAACAGAAGGGGTATTTAAGCCCTATTCCCTTCTCTCCCCTTTCTCTCTCTATATATATATCTCTAATTCCTTTCTTACTCCTATTGTAATTAAACTCCAAAAAAAGCTGACGGCTGACTTGAGTTTTTCATTTAGGAATTACATAGCTGATTCCTTGGCAACCTTAAATTAATATATATCAGTCTTTTAAAGTGATTCCCTTGTAACAGGCATAGTTATTACAATCTTATTCTCTCTGTGAAACATTTTTTGCCCTATTTTAATTTTTAAAAATTGTAATGGGGTCTGATTTTTGCTTATTCATAGGCTTGCTGTAAGATGCCTCAGCCCATCTAGTCTAACCTCATTTTGCAGATAAAGAAACTGAGGCCCAAGAATGTTGCTTGTGAGATTTTAAGAAAAACTTTCCCTCTAAGGGAAAGGGAGCTGAAGGGAGGCAATATTCTTTAATTTGTTACTATGCTGAGGCACGATGCTCAGTTATGTCCAATCAAGAAAAGTGAAGTAACTTTTTCTTGCAGAAGGGAGAGGTACCATCTATCTAACCCAGAAGAAATCAGTCAAGGTTTCAAAGATTGGTGATAATGGTTAGATCTTGAAGTATGGACAAGATTTTGACTGATGGAATTGCATGGGCAAAGAAGAGGGGCTGGTGAAATCGAGTAAAGAAGATCAGGCATGTTAGGGGAATTGGAATGTCATCAGTCCAAGCCACAGATGGGGTCTGGGGTTAAAAAAAGGGAGGCTGATGTCAGATTGTGAAGGTATTAAAACCAGGCTAAGCAGCTTATTCTTTTTTTCAGTAGCCAAAATGTTCTGGGAATTTTTCCCCCATAGGGGAGTGATGCCACAAGGTAGCTGATACAGTGAAAATACATATCAAATTTTAAGCCTGAATACCTGGGTTCGAGTCCTAGCTCTTCCATTAGTGATCTAATGTCAATTGGAAGGTTTCAGGTGGAGTATCTCTTGATTTTTTTTTTCTATTGAAATTTTCTTGATTTTTTTCCCATTTGAATAAGTTTAGTCAATTTAGAACATTATTCCTTGCTTCCAATAATTACATTATTTCCCTCCTTTCCCTCCACCCACCCTTCCTATTGCTGACATGCAATTTCACGGGGTATTATATGTGTCCTTGATCAGAACCTATTTCCATGTGGTTGGTGTTTGCAGTAGCATGTTCATTTAGAGTCTACATCCCCAACCATATCCCCTCGATCCATGTATTCAAGCAGTTGGTTTTCTTCTGTGTTTCTACTCCCAAAATTTTTCCTCTGAATGTGGATAGTGTTCTTTCTCATAGATTCCTTCAAGTTCTTCGGATCAATGCATTGCCACTAATGGAAAAGTCAATACATTGGATTGTACCACAGTTTATCAGTCTCTGTGTACAATGTTTTCCTGGTTCTGCTCCTCTCACTCTGCATCACTTCCTGGAGGTTGTTCCAGTCTCCATGGAATTCCTCCACTTTATTTTTCCTTTGAGCACAATAGTATTCCATCACCAACATATACCACAATGTGTTCAGCCATTCCCCAGTTGAAGGGCATCCCCTCATTTTCCAATTTTTTGCCACCACAAAGAGTGCAGCTATAAATATTCTTGTACAAGTCTTTTTCCTTATCTCTTTAGGGTACAAACCCAGCAGTGCTATGGCTGGATCAAAGGGCAGACAGTCTTTTATCGCCCTTTGGGCATAGTTCCAAATTTCCTTCCAGAATGGTTGGATCAATTCACAACTCCACCAGCAATGAATTAATGTCCCCACTTTGCCACATCCCCTCCAGCATTCCTTACTTTCCTTTGCTGTCATGTTAGCCAATCTGCTAGGTGTGAGGTGATACCTCAGAGTTGTTTTGATTTGCATTTCTCTGATTATAAGAGATTTAGAGCACTTTTTCATGTGCTTATTAATAGTTTTGATTTCTTTATCTGAAAACTGCCTATTCATGTCCCTTGCCCATTTATCAATTGTAGAATGGCTTGATTTTTTTGTACAATTGGTTTAGCTCTTTGTAAATTTGAGTAATTAGACCTTTGTCAGAGGTTTTTGTAATGAAGATAGTTTCCCAATTTGTTGCTTCCCTTCTCATTTTGGATGCATTAGTTTTGTTTGTACAAAAACTTTTTAATTTGATGTAATCAAAATTATTCATTTTACATTTTGTGGTTTTTTCTAGCTCTTGCTTGGTTTTAAAATCTTTCCTTTCCCAAAGGTCTGACAAGTATATACTATTCTATAATCACCTAATTTATTTATAGTTTCCTTCCTTATATTCAAATCATTCACCCATTCTGAGTTTATTTTGCTTTAGGGTGTGAGATGTTGATCCAAACCTAATCTCTCCCACACTGTCTTCCAATTTTCCCAGCAGTTTTTATCAAATAGTGGATTTTTGTCCCCAAAGTTGGGATCTTTGGGCTTATCATAGACTGTCTTGCTGAGGTCATTTACCCCAAGTCTATTCCACTGATCCTCCTTTCTGTCTCTTAGCCAGTACCAAATTGCTTTGATGACCACTGCCTTATAGTGTAATTTGAGATCTGGGATTGCTAGGCCCCTTCCTTTGTATTTTTTTTTCATGATTTCCCTGAATATCCTTGATCTTTTGTTCTTCCAAATGAACTTTGTTATGGCTTTTTCTAATTCCGTAAAAAAGTTTTTTGGTAGTTCAATGGGTATGGCACTAAATAAGTAAATCTCTTGAGTATTATTGCTTAACACAACACTAAATTGGAAAAAGGTGACCACTTTGTCAGTTTTGCAACTAAAATAAATCTGGAGATCACTAATTTACTAATAGAGGTAGGATCGGAAAAGGGCTTGACAGGCTAAATATTCCTTATTTATTGATTTATCTTTGGGAATAAGAGTAAAAGATTGGAAAATGTGACAAAACTGTGCTTCATTTGAAAAGATCTGGTGGTTTTAATGATCTGCAAGCTCAATATGAATTTCACAAGAGCAGCCAAAAAGGAGGATTTTAGGTTCTACTGGCAGGCAGCATCCATCTCTCTCTGCCCCAACAGACCATGTCTGAAGTTTGGGGGAATCCCATTTTGGGAAGGACACTTGATAAGCTGGTGAGGGACGAGAAGAGTCCATTAGCCTGGGAGGGCAGCCCAAAGGAAAGAGCATGAGTGACCTCAGGAGGGGACCTACAGCTTCTTCAAGTATTTGAAGAGATCTTGTCTAACGAGGTTGGACTTCTTCTCCTTGGCCCTAGAAGGCAGAACTAGACTTGATGAAAGGAATCATTTAGTAACGATGAGAGCTATCCAAAGGGGGAAGAAGTTGCTTCATGAAGTAAAGGGGTCCCCTTCACTGGATGGCTGGATGATGTTTGTAGATAAATCTGTTCATGTTCAGCTCAAACGGCCTTTATTTTTTGAGATTCTGCTTATTCCTTGCGACTTTGAACTTTCACCTTTCCTGACCTCGGTTTCCTGATTTGTAAAGTGGGGAGTGAAGAGCTTTGAGCGAGAGGACCCGTTACTGGTACTCTAGTTCCTTGTCCTGTGATCTGCCCACCCATGAGCGGGGCATTACAAGGATTCGAGCCATTGTGAGTCAAGTGGTTGGAGAGGGGATAGTCGAGATGCTACTGGTTGACTCTGGCAGGACTTACTAGCCATGGTGAAGAGGGAGACCCAATTGAAACCTCACGTGTGACACGCCGATCTGGAGACTGGCCGGGCCGCCTCACCGGGTGTCCCGGGCAGCTGTGACTGTGAGGAGCAGCAGTCAGTGAGCCCTGCGTGCCCTTCCAGCGAAAACGAAGGCGCTGAGGAGAGGCAGAAACCGTGGCGGCCCCACGGACAGGAAGCGCGGGCCAAGGCTGCTCTAAGGGGCAGCTGGAAAAGGGGAGGAGGAGGAGAACTGAGTACTGGTGAGGGAGAAGCACAGCGGAGCGAAAGCTAAAGCCCAAGATGCGGGACCCCCAGCGCGGGCACTGGGATGGGCCTGTGCTGTGTGCTTTCCCCTCCTTTGACTCTGTGGATGATCTGCCCACCCAGCCTCCTTGGCACATGCCCGTCGTGCCCCTGGCAATCGCGCTCCTCGTGCTCCAGACGTCCCTGGGCTCTCACGTGAAAAAGGTTTGTCATTGATAACACAGACAAGCATTCCATGGGGCAAGATTGGTTTTATTGTGTAAGGAAGGGGCTACAGAGGTGAAAGACCACGATTGGTGAATCAAGTTAAAACCCAGAGCAGAGTGACATCTATAGGGATCCGGATCGGACAGTTCAAGAAGCCGAAAGCCACCACCTCTTGGCTTTACTCATTGAAAAACAAATACAACATGGCTCTCTAAGATAAGAGCGTGGGCTGTGGGCTCCGAAGTCAGTTCCCAGGGAAAGACATTTGGTTGTTTCCCCAGAGAAATCCATGGAAACGTGATTACAGTGAAGTATACGATGAGAACAATCCTGAACAAGCACGATCAAGTAGTTAAAAGTTTACCAATTTTAAAGAAAATGTAGTGTTTGGGGGAGTTGAGGTAGACCTTGTAGCGTCCAAAAGATCCATTTTCACTGCAAGACATGTAAAGCGATACTACTGACTCCTTTTTCAAATAGGCAGGGATGAAAGTGCATTAAAGTCAAATAAGGTAAAAATAGTATTTTAAGAAACGGGCCATTAGAAAAAGTCCCAGGAGGGAAGCAGCTGGGAACCAGCACGGCAGGCCCCGCTCCCGGAGGCCGCCCACGCCACTCTGGGATGGCAGTAGGAGATCGAGGCGGGTTCTACGAAGGAAGGTGCGAGCGGGATCGGGAGGGCTCTGCTGCCAACAGGCCACAGCGCCCATTCAGGGCTGCGGACCAAAAGTACCAGCAAGAGCGCCAACCTTACCTTCGGCCTTCAAACCCTTGAGCCTCTGCTGCCCCCTGGCCTCCCCCTCCCCTTAGCTGCAGCGGCCGGCTCGGGTGGAGGCCCCGCAGATGTGCAGCGGGGGAGCTGCGGAGGGGGAGGCGGCCGCGTCTGCCCCCTTCTCGGCCCCTGTGGTGCTCAATAACTATGCCAAGTGAGAGGAATACTTTCAGCGCGGCTTTATTATCACATCTACAACTACATCTTGCGTCAGGGCTTCCTGGATTCCAAGCTCTCCCGAAACATCTACATTTCACCTCAGTGCCGGCTCCTCGCCAGGGGGCGCTGTGGCCGAGGCAGGGCTGGCACCAGCGTGGCGTGGCGTGGCGCTCCTCCTCAAGTTTCAAAGAGCTTGCGGAAGGCCGTCCCCAGCTCGGCAATCATGTCGGTGGCCGTCATGGAGCGCCCGAACTTCTGAAAGGCCTGGTGGTTACACTGGCGCGTGAGAGAACAGGCGCCGAACGCAGCCACCAGGAAAGGGTTCTGACTAGAGAGACAAGCGGCCATTAGTCCAAAGCCGTGGCCAGAGGCCCCGAAACCATGCAATGCAGCCTTATAAAGACGGTGGCGAACCTGAGCCTGTCCTTCACCGCTTCCTGATGCACTTCACTATTTCCTATCTCGGCCCTCTGGGTCCCTTCCGGCTCTCGGACCCTGGCGCTGAGCTCTCCCCACCCCCTCCACCCGGACCCAGAACTCCGGGGTGAGTTGGAGCGCTGCTCTGGCTGCCAAGGCGCCTCTCCTGTACAGGACCCACACCCAGTCCAGCTCGGCTCCTGGAAACTTGCAAAGGAGGTGGGGCAAAGGCACAGTGGGGGGGGAGGGGGGCCTAAGGCCACAGCCTTTAGGAAGCCAGGCTTACCTCTGCGCTGCCCCCTAGAGGCCCTGGGGGAAAGGGCTTCTGGCTAGAAGTTGGGTAACCCCTGAATACGGAGAGCAGAGCGAGTTTGGACAAGGCCCAATGACGCCAATTTTGTATTTAGAATTCTTAACAATTATCCTAATATCCTATTTACTGTTTTAAAAAGAGCCAAAAAATGCACCAGACACCAACGGCTTGGGAGATTGGGTCAGGAGAGAGGAAGAGTGGTGGTTAGGAAGACCAGACATCAAGGCAGTGATTGGAAAGTTCTAGTGAAAGAGCCACTCTCCCCCCCCCCCCCGCCCCCCCCCCATGCCTCCCTGAAATACCCGAGCCCCTTACTGGAGACTAAGAAGGAGGAAGCACTCCCACTGGTTGCTGGGCAGAGGGGTAGGAGAAGTGAGGAATGTCCTCAGCCAATGTAGAGAGGGGGAGAGGAGCAGCTTCACCCCAGTCTCTGGCTTTCTAATAAGCAACTCAAGCAGACAGACTGCAGGCCTACCCATAGAGAGGGCTTTGCATGCCCTTTTGGTAGGAGTGCCATAGGTTCACCACTACTGGTAGAAGAACTGGCCCACCACAGTAAAATAAAGCAAAAAAAAAAAAAGAAGCATACTCATTTGTTTTGTCAGGTCCAGCAAGAAGTGCCCAGTGTGCTAAAACTCCAAGGGAGCCTGACAGAAGGTCTCCTTGTCCTCCACACCTTCGGCTGCTTCCCTCATGGCTACACACGAACACTAAACAAAAACAGGCAGGAGTCAAAAACAGGCAGGAGTTAGCGTGGGTTTCTTATACATTTTACAAATCTGAATCCTTGGAATAGGGAGAAAGGGGTGGGGAGAGATAGGGAAATACCAAGTTATCATAACCTGCATTAAAAAAAAACAATGTAAACAACAAATGGAAGGAAGCAATATGCTTTTCCTCCAAATATCTTCCAAAAATATTAGAAATAGAGAAAGGGGATTAAAAATCACTAGAAAGTATTGTTTTTAAAAGAATATCAGTTAAGTTTTTGAAAAACAAATCCTTTTTATGGTTACTAAGCATGTGGTGGAGGGGGAAACATTTAGATCTGTGCTACCATGAGGTCCTCATTTTATACTATTGTACCTAGGCTGTAGAATAGGTTTATCATTAGAGGAAAGAAAAAACAATCAATAAAAATACCAAAGAACTTTACTTCCTTCTAAGTGTTAGGAAAATAAATATGCTTCATGTATGTATTAGGTTTAAGGGATACTTTTGAAGAAGAATCTACACTGAAATACTTCAGAAATGCCTGGAAGTATTTACTTTGATGTCATAGCTAGCTCCTGTCAATTATGAGGACTCCCATGTCTTGTGAAATCTTTTTTACTTTAACTTTTAAAAACATTTCTTTCCTGTTTCTAAATAAAAGAATAAAAACATTTCCCCCCACATATTTTATATCACAGGCATAGGCATCTCATTTATCAACTGTCAGAAAAATGGGAAAAAATTAAATCGCTCAGTAAACTTTGAAATATTTTATATAATCTTATTTATATTTATAACATACATACTTTTTTGTAGATGGTAACAATCTGATGTCCTGAAATAGCACTCTAGTACAGCTGGCTTTTGATATATGTATGTGTATAGCATTAATATATGTATAGCAAATCACAACTTCCCAAGAGCCTCCACTATATTTTTAGATACTGGGTCCTAATACATAATAAAAACACATTTAAGAATTCTAATGCTGACTATAGAAATTCATGCCTTGTGAAATTTAAAACTGTATCCCTTTAGCTTGTCCAAAGAAGCCCTAAAGAAAAAGTAGGACAAAAGATTTTAGTGTGACTAAAAAACCCAATGGATGAGAAATCAGCTCTGCTTTTGGATTGGCTGCTCTGTATAACCTGAGGCAAGCATTTCTTTTCTTAGGCTTCAAATTTCATAATCTGTAAAATGAAGTAGGATTTGGATAACCTATAAAGTCATTCCTAGCTTGAAATCTCCATAATTCTAAGTAGATACATAAGCTATGTGGTATTTTTGGGCACTTAAAAACATATATATCCAAATGTTTTATAAGTAAGTAATTCCAGTGGGAGTTCGGGGGATGTTGACTTGTTGAATGTTGAAGCAGTTATTCTGGCATGCACTCTCTGTCTCTGGTCTCCCACTCTTTTTAAAAGATATTTCCTACATGAGTTAAATCCAAATTGTCTCCTTGCCTCTCCTTCCCAGAGAGGGTAAGCATTTTAATGTATTATCATGCAAATTTTTGTTTCTGCCTTGTTCATTGTTGGAAGAGAATAATCTTACAAACTGGCTATATCTCTTGATGTTAATAATTCACCATATGATAAAGGACATTCCTTTTTCAATTCACAAAAATCTACTTTATCTCCTTCCCACCTTCTACCCCAGTTGGAAAAAAAGAAAGAAAAAACTTTTAGCAAATGAGAATAAAACAAAACAAACTGCCACATTGGCTGTGGCCTAAAAATGTCTCAAATTGTACCTAGTCCAACATCTGCGTAGCACAATTCATCATGGGTTTTCCAACATGATGATTACTTGCAATGATAATGTACTTAAATATTTACCAATTCCTTGTCTTCATAATACTGTTATTATTGTACACATTCTCCTGGTTCCGCTCACTTCACTATATGTCAGTTCATAACTGTTTTCCCAGGTCTCCTTGAAATGCCTTTCATTTTTCAAAACACAATAGTATTGGGGGCAGCTGGCTGGTTCAGTGGATTGAGCGCCAGGCCTAGAGAGGGAGGTCCTGGGTTCAAATGTGACCTCAGACACTTCCCAGCGGTGTGACCCTGGGCAAGTCACTGAACCCCTTACCGCTCAGTGGTCCTAAGATGGAAGGTAAGGGTTTAAAAAAAAAAAGTGTTCCATTACATTTATATACCATAATTTGTTCAGCCATTCCCCAATGGATGGACACACCCTCCTCCCTTTAATTTCTAGTTCTTTGCCACCACACTGCAGTCCATTAGACGTTCTCTTCTTTCTTTGATCTCTGCGGTATCTGGTACGGCTGTGATATGGGGCGAGTTTCAAAACGTTTCCCAGGATGGCTGGGGAAGACTTTTCCAGACAGAGCCGAGAGGTGGGGCGATGCCCACAGGAGGGCGAAGCCCCGTTAAAGTGTTTACTTGCCACCTTGGTTTATCCCCTAATTGCTTCTTTAACCCACCACTACTTTCCTAATTGAAACAAGGGGTCTTAGAAGTGAAATGGGCTCCAGAACCCGACTGAGGAAAAGTACGTCATCAGGGGCGGGAAGAAGCGTGTGCCTCCTTCCCGCCTCCGGGATATTCTGCCTCAAATCCGGACACCTCCGCTCTGCACCGCTACACCATGCGCAGGGGCTGGAGCCCGGAGGGCTGCGGGGCTCACCACTGCCCAGGGCAGTCTCACCGGAAAACAAGGACATCTCAGGAAGCTGGAAGCCGACCCCTCGGCAGCCCCAACCCGGAAGTTGATATCGGCATGCAAAATGGCTACCTTGGACACCTGGATCCTGGAAGGCGGGAAATCTTGGTGAATTCTGGCAAGTCATTTCCCTTCTGAGGCTTACGTACCTCATCCTGAAAATGGGTTCCATAACACTGCCTCACTCCGCCTCATGGTGAACCCTTTCTCAGCCTCTTTGGAACATCCTAACATCCTAATTGTGGCTGCTTGGGAGAGAACAGGAGGCAAATTTGTCCGACTGGCACGGGCTGTCTTTAAGGACAAGTTTCTACTGCCGTCTGTCCTGGCCCAGAGCTCTCCTAGGAGGGGTTTCTCAGACAGAAAGCCCTTCTCAGCCGCGTTTTAAGGAGCTACTAAGCCTGGGGGGTCTGCTGGGCGCCGGCTGTTTTCTTCATTTCATTTCATCCTTACTGACGGGAGCTGGCAAGGGGGAGCCCAGAGAAATGACAGGCTCAGGTGGTTTAGCCGGAGGCACGAAGGGCCAGCTTTGGATCTAGGATCTGACAAGCGCAGATCTCTAAGAAGTGAACCCAGTCAAGAATTGTTTCCCATTTTAAACTGCAGTATTGCACAGGTCACAAGAATAATTTGTGGGTGAAACAATGTCAACCCTCGGTGCCTCAAGTGGTTGCAAACCCCCCTGCTATAAGGACAGTTTCTGGCTTTCAGCAAGGCTCAGGCCCAGACACACAGCTCAGAAGACTCCAATGTAGAAAATACTGACTAAAATTCATTCTGATTTTAAAGATTAATAAACCTCTGAAACCCTCACCACTTTCGTCATCTAAAGAGCCTAAATTCATCTTCAAGGACTTCTAAATGGAATTCACTGGCAATCATTGAATTAAACGTGTGAATTTTAAAGGATTTGGATAGGGATATCAATTCAAACAAGAGACTTCTACAAGTAATAAAAGTCATCTCATTTAGTTTTTTTAAAAAAAACCTAGAATAGTTTTGAATAATCAAATGTTAAAATTGATTATGAGAAATGTTAATTTAGGCCAGGATTAAAATCCAATTTTGATTTTAATAATACATAATTCCTTCAAGGAAAATGTGAATTACATGTATGTCACTATTTATTAAACAACTCCTAATTATGGACCTGTAAATGATGTTTCTAGCTTAAAGCAGCACCAGACTTTTAGATTACTCTTTATTTTTACATCATAGATGTTTGTTAACGAGATCATAGACACTGATTCAAAAATGATTCTACTACTCTAAACAATCACCCTAGTACAATATTCATAATATGGAACTAGGTCTTGGACACATCTAAAACCCAGTGGAATTTCATGTTGGCTACCGGAGGGGGGGTAGGAAAGAATATGAATCATGTAATCATGGGAAAATATTCCAAATCAATTAATTAAATAAACTTTATAAAATGATTCTACTAAGGTAAATAGTTCCCCCTTTTAATTTTTTTTTCCCAAAACTCTTACCTTCCATCTTGTAATCAATACTGCCTATTGGTTCCAAGGCAGAAGAGTAGTAAGGGCTAGGCAGTGGGGGTTAAGTGACTTGCCCAGGGTCATACAGCTAGGAAAGTGTCTGAGGCCAGATCTGAACCTAGGATCTCCCATCTCTAAGCCTGGCTCTCAATTCACTGAGTCACACAGTTGCCCCCCACCCCCTACCCCTTTTTAAAGGCACGCAGTCTTTCAAACTATTTTGAGAACTTATTCCTTTCCTGAGAAGATAATCTTTCTATTTAAACATTTCAGTTTATCAAAAATACTTGAAGTATAAATCTTAGAATATCAAGGAACATGCTAATACTACTAATGGATACACCAGAAGAAATAGAGGGGACCTAGGCTTTCCCGATTCTCCCCAAGGTCTAAAACTAATAAAAACTGTATGGGGGAAAAATCAAGCCAGCCCTAAAGGAAATGCTTCCATTCTTCATTTCACACCCAAGGCTATTGGTTGGGTCAAGTGAATTGAGAGCCCTTTTCTAACTGTTCACAATGAAAAGGCGCAAAAAGCAATCCTGGCTTCCTTCTCTCCCCTTTCCCTGTAGGAGATCCGGCTTCCTCTCATCCACATCCCCACAGCGGCCTTCATCTGAAGCGTTCAGAAATATCATTGGTAGGGCAAGGACGAGAAGAAGGCACACGCCGAATCCATTTTCGTGCTGGGAGGGAAGACATTTTACATCCGGGGGTCTCATCCAAAAGGAGTCCCCACCATAAAATCAGCCAACGAACCAGCAGTGGGGAAAGGCTCCAGGGCGGGCCTTCCGCGGGACAAGCGCTGGGCTAAGCTCCGGGATCCAAGAAGGGCCTGTTCGCTCTATGAAGCGGGGAATGAGGTGGCGGGGGAGGGGCGCGCGCCTCCAATGGCAAAGGAGAGCGCGAATAGACGAGCACTAGTTCAATGCAGGGTGGCTTGGGGCGGAGGCCACTGCAAGTTGGCACAGACATATTGGGAAATGCATTCCTTCCCAAGAGGATGCAGACACAGATTCTTCTAGGAAGAGAGCCATTCTGGGGCGGGTCAGGGAGGACTGCCTCCATGACGCCAGAGGTCTGTTTGAAGACCGCCAAGAAGGGAGCCCGAGAAGCTCTGGAGGCAGCCTGCTCCGCTTCTGGCCGCCTCCAAGTCCTAGTCTGGCTGTGCCCAGGTCTGAAATGGTTGCCTGCCATGCTGGCTCTGGCGCTCCCCCAAGCGTGCTCATCCCACCCCACCAGCCTGGGGGGAGGGGCTTCAATGCCGGCGCAGGCTCTGCTCAGGGCTCTGTGTTGAGCCCCAGGCTCCCGAGGTGCCCTTGGTTCATGCCAATAGGAAAGCTGGTTGGGGAGGAGGAGGAGGTGCCAGGGGAAAAACCCGATGAGCCCTGAAGGAGCGCAGCCAAGGGAGATGTCTGAGCAGAGAGGATCGTGTCATCGGTAAACTGGACAGATTGGGACCCCTGTGTTTTCAGCCCAGCAGCTCAGTGGCTAGTCAGAAAGACTTCTCTTCCCGAGTTCAAATCCAGCCTCAGATGCTTACTGTGACCCTGGGCAAGTCAGCTGACCCTGTTTGCCTCAGTTTTCTCATCTGTAAAATGAGCCCAGGAAGGAAATGGCAAGTCATTCTGGTATCTTTGCCAAGAAAACCCCAGATGGGATCCCAAAGAGTGGATCCACCACATTTTGTCCAAGTCACCGATAAAATCTTATAGAAAACTGAGCACAGATCCATTAACTACCCTATGAGTCCAATTATCTAACTAATTTTGAATCTAATTATTAGTAGTAATCTACATCTCTCTGCAGGTTCTGCAAAAAAATACTTTGAGATACTTTACCAAAAGCTTTGCTAGGGGACAGTTCCGGGGTTCAAAGCATTGAGAGTCAGGCCTA
The DNA here is from genome assembly GCF_027887165.1 of Monodelphis domestica. Lineage (NCBI taxonomy): Eukaryota > Metazoa > Chordata > Mammalia > Didelphimorphia > Didelphidae > Monodelphis > Monodelphis domestica. Next base: position 181,291,283 of record NC_077234.1, on the reverse strand, counting down.
GAGACTGAAGGCCCTCAGTTCAAATCTGGCCCCAGACACTTCCTAGTTACGTGATTGGGAAAGTTGTGTCAACCCCATTGCTCAGCCCTTACCATTCTTCTGCCTTGGAATCAATGCATAGTAAGGGTTTAAAAAAAAAAAGCTTTGCTAAAATCTGGTCAACTGATTTTATTGTAGGACTTGGGTTTTGTATGAGAGTACTCTTACAGGGACCCATATGGAAGTGATAGTAAAAATAAAATGAAAAAAAATCTAGGTAAACTATACCCAAAGCACTTATTTACTGGTTTAGAAATACTAGAAAAAGTAGAAATGGGATTTAGTTTGGCAAAGCTTATTCTTAATAATGTGAACTTAAGATTACTCCACCCTACGCAGTCTAACAAAAACAGGAATGTCTACACCCCTACTTAAGGATTAAGTGTTGAGAAGGACGGCCTATGGCAGACATGTGCTAGCAAATGACAAATCAGAAACAACTGACAGACCCCTGGGCTGTCCTAACTCAGGCTTAAGCTACCATTGGTACATGTGAGATGCAGGAAAGTGATGTAAAAACCGTCTATATATTTCACGTCACTTCCTCTCTCCGGCCTCTCTGGCGGCGGAGAGGTGGCTGGTGGAGCGTACTGAGCTTTTCAGCATCTTGGGTGGTGGCTGCTATTGTCTGGGTTTAGCGGTGAGTTTTCCTTGATACCATACTGGAGGAAGCTGAGTAGCCTAGTTCAGGTGAGGCATCTTTACTGAGCTCTCTCAAAGTTTAGGCTGATTCTTTCTCCTTTACCTTCCAAACAATATACTCTTATAAAGCCACTAATCTTCTTCAGAGACATCTTGGCGGAGGACTTTGAACTCCCCCTGGCACAGGCCAGGCGGGAGAAATCCTACACCTTTTCCCTCTCCCTTTTCCTTAATTCCTTCCCTCTATATTAATTAAACCACCATAAATTTGCAAACTGACTTGGGTAATTTATTTGGGAGATTCCCTGGCGACCAAAATTAATTTAGATTAGGTCACAACCCTAAAATTATCCTTACAGTCAACACTGTTGGCCTTTCTAGATGGTCACTAATGATCTTTTCTATATTTTCCCCAGGAATCAAGTTAAGGTCACTTCCACAAAATGGGAGAAGTCAACATACTTTTGCTAGAGAAAAATCATAATGCAAATCAAATACAATAAAACAAAGTCAGTTATATTACAACCCAAATTATATCCTAGGAGAGAAGAGGGGAGGGAGAGAGACAGAGAGAAAGAAAAAGGGATGCTGACAGATAAAGAGGGGGGGAGAGAGACAGAGAGAGACAGATGGGAGAGGGGAGAATGACCACTTATTAAATGTTTACAGTGAGCCAGGCACTGACTAGCACTAAGAGCTGGGGATACCAATACAAAGAAACAGAATAGCCCCTATCCTCAAAGAGCTTACATTCTTCTGCGGGAAAGACAACTCATTGAGGATCCTGGCAGGGAGGAAGTGAGCAGTGAAGCCCTTCCCTTATAACATTTCAGTCCCTGGGACCCAGCCTACCTTTCTTCTGAACTCCTGGAAATTTGCTTTTTTGAAATCAAAGATGCCCGTCAAACTCTATTCATGATTTTCTTCTTTTCTATCACAAAGTCTAGGAAGGTCATTTCCCCAAACATTTCCCACCATCCCACCAGTTTCTTCATATTAGTGAGAATCAGATCCATTATAGAGTTTTCTTCATTGTCTCCTCCTCCTCCTGAGGGGAGAAAAAATCTTGAAGAAAAAGTAATTAGTTTGAGGTACTCTGCTTCTCTCAGAGAGGGCTCAGGCTAATGTCTAGATGATTGAAACCTGCCATCAACTATGACATCAAGCTTCCCTGCCAAGTTTGAGGTGTAGTTTCCAAACTCATTTAACTTTTTTTTTCTTCTGAGCAATCCATAAGTTCCAGGAATTAATGACCTGGTTTTTTGTTTTTGTTTTTGTTTTTTAAACCCTTACCTTCCATCCTGGAATCAATACTGTGTAATGGTTCCAAGGCAGAAAAGCGGTAAGGGCCAGGCAATGGGGGTTTAGTGACTTGCCCAGGGTCACACAGCCAGGAAGTATTGGAGATCATATTTGAACCCAGGACCTCCCATCTCTGGGCTTGATTCTCAATCCACTGAGCTACCCAGCTGCCTCCTTGTTTTTTGGTTTTTCTTTTTAAACAGAAAGCTGTCCAGGTGTGCCACCCTATGCGCTGGCAGGGGCACTGGCACCTCTGGAGATAAGCCAGCAGTCTCTGCCAGGCACCTGGGGAGAAAGCATTGGTACACACTGACAGCAGCACAGGAGGACACCCAAGTCCAAAACGATCATTTCTATCAAGTTTTACAGGATGTGAAAGGAAAGCAAGTACAATCTATTTTCATTCACCAACCTACATGCAGGTTGGTATGGATAAAAAGATTTCTCATGTTAATTTCCCATTCCATAACATTTTGGCGTCTGACTTGTGAACGGCACTTAACTCGGTTGGATGGGGAAGGAAGCGGTGTATTTAGAAATAATGGGAAAATAAAAACAAAAGACAACTAAAAAATGAATAAAAAATGCATAGTAGCTGCCAGTCACAAAACTGAATTTGTTGTCTTTGATGTCTGCAGAAATTTATTAATAATGTTAACCCTAAGGGGGGGGGGGGGGCCTGGAATAGGCAGGAGTCACCTCTGTAGAATCTGATTCATGTCTGCCTCTGCCTGCTCACAGCATGGAAAGTAATGACTGGATTTGAGTAAAAGACCAGAGACAAAGCAGGATTCCACTCACTGGGGAATGGATGGAGAAGCTGTTAGCTAGGCATGCAAAGGCATTTTATGGTGCTGTAAAGAAATGACAAATGTGAAATATTAAGAGATACTCAGAGAAGCTTAAAAAGAAATGATGCAGGATGATGTAAGCACAACCAAGAAATCAAATTATACAATGGCTACAGCAACATCCAGGAAAAACAACAATGGAAGTCGTCCAAAGTGAACAGACAACGGATGGGACACAGTCCTGCCCCCTCAGGAGAGGCTGCATGGGTCAGATGTGGGGAAGGAGGTATACATTTTCACACAGAGCTGATGAGGTGATTTGTTCTGTTTGATTATGCGTATTGGTTATAATGAAAGTTAATTGTAGATACAACAGAAATCAGTGTAAAGAAGAAATGACATAAAAAAAGAAAAATCATCAATAATATATGTGTGTATTTTTTTAAAGAGCTCAAGAAAAAAATAATACTAGATTTGACCAGCCAAGAAGTTTTACTTATGTGTCTGACAAGAAAATTCCCTCCATAAAATTCAGCTATAAAACAGAAGCAGATAACAGAAATGGATTAGAAACCAGAATTCCAAAAATATATTGTTTACAAGAAACAAACTTAAAACAGAAAAAACACTGAAATAGAATCTATTCTGCATTAGTTGAAGTAAAAAAATGCAAAGGTGGCCATCATGATCTCAGACAAAATAAAATCCAAAATAGACCCACTAAAAGAGATAATCAGGGTAACTCCATTTTGCTAAAAGGTACCATAGACAAGGAAGAAATATCAGTACTTAAACATATATGCACCAACTGGCATAGCATCTAAATTCTTAAAGGAAAAGTTAAATGATTTAGCAGAGGTAACAGACATTAAAACTATACTAGGGAGGGGATTCAATTTACTCCTCTCAGAACTAGACAAATCTAATAATAAAATAACTATGAAAGTTAAAGATATGAATATAATTTAAGAAAAGTTAAATATGATAATCTTTTGGAAATAACTGAATGGGAATGGAAAAGAATATACTTTTTTCTCCATTGTATATGGCACACTCACAAAAGCTAAAAATTTATTAGGGAATAAAAACCTCATAAATGCAGAAAAGCAGAAAAATTAAGTAATAAATAAAAATTAAATTTATAAACCATAATGCAACAAAAAGTACATTCAATAAAGGGCCTTAGAGGCTAAGATGGCTGCATTGTAGAAGGAACTTCATGACTCTTCCTACTGCCAATCACAATGAAGCGTCTCAAAAAGACAAAAATCAAAATCAGACGAGGAAAGAGGCTCTACCCTAGGGTACAGACTTGAAAGTAGGTAGGGTTTGGGCATTTCTATGCTATAAGGGGGTAAAATTGCACCTATCAAAGTGTGAGCTGATCACACACACCACCAACCCCACCAGAGTCAGAGCAAAGGCCAGGGAAATTTCTAAATTCTTGGGAGCTGGCTGAGGGCACCAGGCTGCCCCTGAGGAGAGTGGAAAGCCTTGGCAGCAAGACTTGGGACCCATGGATCATTAGAGCAGAGATAGTGGAGAGATCGGCTGCCCATAGCAAACTCCATGGAGACCTGAAAAATAGCCTCAGGGCAAAAACCTCTCTGCAAGTGCTGCCTGCCCTCCTAATTCAGACGTCTGCCTGAGAATGGAAGATAAAACTAACACAGCAATGGCCACCAACACCCAAGAACTACAATCTACAACTACCAAAAAAATTAAGAAAAAGCCTCTGACCCTGGAGAACTTCTGTGGAGAAAAACAGCAGACTACAGAGGTGACAGCAGAGAGTGACAAACAAGCAAACACATTCAAACTTTAAAAAAAATTAAATTGGTCACAAGCTCCTGAGGAACTCAGATTGGAGATTAAGAACCACCTAAAAAAGATGGAAGAACAATGGGAAGAAAAATGGGAGAAAGAAATGCAAGAAATTCAAAAAGAAAATAACAGTTTAAAAGACAGAATCTCCAACTTAGAAAAAGAGGCACAGAAATCACAAATTGGAGACCAGAATTGACTTGCTGGAAGCCATGAAAAGCAGGGTAGACCAAGCCAAAAAGGAAAATCAAAAGATCATAGCTGAAAGCCAGTCTTTAAAGACTAGAAGTGGGCAAGTAGAAGCTAATGATCTCACAAGACAGCAAGAATTAATAAAGCAAAGTCAAAAGAATAACAAAACAGAAGGAAACATGAAATATCTCATTGAGAAGACGATGTGCTGGGAAAAGAGGTCCAGGAGAGACAATTTGAGAATCATAGGTCTACCGGAAAAACCTAGGGGAAAAAAATCATTGACATCATATTACAAGAAATCATCCAAGAAAACTGCCCTGATATTCTTGAACAACAGGGCAAAATAGACATTGAAAGAGTCCATAGGTTATCCTCTATATTAAAACCGCAAAAGACAATCCCCAGAAATGTAATTGCCAAATTCAAGAGCTTCCAAGCTAAGGAGAAAATATTGCAAGAAGCCAGAAAGAGACAATTCAGATATTAAGGAGCCCTAGTCAGGATTACACAGGATCTGGTAGCTTCTACACTAAAGCACCGTAAGGCTTGGGATATGTTATTCAGAAAGGAAAAAGAATTGGGTCTACAACCAAGGATCACCTACCCATCAAAACTGACTATCTACTTCCAGGGGAAAGTATGGGCATTTAACAAAATAGAAGATTTCCAAGAATTTGTAAAGAAAAGATCAGAATTAAACAGAAAATTTGATGTACAAATGCAAATTTCAAGAGAAACATGAAAAGGTAAACAAGAAAAAAAAATTTTTAAAGCTCCAGTAAGCTCAAATTGTTTATATCCTATATGAAAAAAAAAAAAACCCAAACAACTGTATTCACTATTATAGTGGTTAGAAGAATTATTCATAGGTAGAGGTTGGGGTACTAAGTGGTTTAAGATGACATGTAATAAAAAGAAAGGGGGGAAAAATAGAAGATGGTACCAAGTGTGAATCTTAAAATTTCTCAGACTTTACCTCAGAATGTTTGGTTAGGACCATTCCTCATTTAAAACAATGAAGGGACTTTGGTCAGGAAGGTGGGAACTTTTACATTACTCCACTCATACTTAAGCATCCCTTAGGGGAAGATAAAGTTGTAAACTCCTTACTGAACAATGAAAAGTACTTAACCCATACTTAAAGTAAAGCTAAAATCCTTAAGCTGGGTCTATTTTTAGATCTAATACAAAAAGGTGCTAAGTACCTATGAAGGTCAAATTAATCACTAAAAGTTCAAGCAAGCTTAGCAAGAGGTGTGAAGTTTTAGTCTACCCAGAGAAGTTGAGAACTAAAGAAGATGTGAATTAAGAATGGTCAGTCGTCTACTGTGATTGGCAGATGTGAAAACTTAGGGGAGGTGACATAGGAGAAATTTCTCTTTAAAAGGAGGTCAGAAGGCCTCTGAACTTAATTCAGCTATGGAGCTGAATTGGAGGCTGGTCTCTGTTTCGGTGGCTGAAAGGGGATTCAGCCTTGGAAGCTGAAGTGGAGCTCAGGAGCTGAACTAGCTGGACCTCTCTGAACACTAGAATCTTGCTTGGGACAAAATCTTGTGGTGAGTGAATTAAAGACTGACTGGTCTCTCTTAAAGCTCTGGCCTGGGCCCCTTTCCCATTATTTCCTCTTATTCTCTCTCCTTTTTCCTTAATTCCTTATTTGTATTAATTAAAATCTCCATAAAAACCCAGATGACTTGGGTATTTCATATTTGGGAAATTTTCCCATGGTGACCACTTTATTTTTAACATAAAATCAAGACACAAAAAATTATCTTTACAGTTTTGGCAATTCAAAGTCTTGAAACCATATTTTCATGGTCACAGTTTAAAGCAACCACTTTTTATCTATTACACAAGAGAAACTTTAAAGAAGAAGAAAAATAGGATAAATTATACCACATAAAGAGGCACCCGGGAGGGGGAGAAGAATACTATTATAAGAAGGAGAGGAAGAGAGTGCTAATAGGTAATACTTAAACCTTACTCTCAGTGGAATCAATTCTGAGAGGGAAGAGCATCTAGATCCTTTTGGGTATGGAATTATACCTTACCCTACAGGGAAGTCGAGAGGGAAAAACCAAGGAAGGGAGTGGGGTGGGGATTACCAAAAGGGAGAGAAAAAGAGGGGGGGAGGAAATTTAATAGACACTGAAGAAAAATAAAAAGGGAATTAAGAAGAGGGGAGGGAATGGAAGTAAAATAAGAGTGGGGATCAGGGGGACTGATTAAAAGCAAAACACTAGTATAGAAGGAAATAGTGAAAGAAGAAAGGGCAGGACTAGGAGTGGAAATCAAAATGATGAGGAATACACAGGTGGTAATCACAATGCTGAAATGTGAATGGTATGAACTCATCCATAAAACAGAAGCAAATAGCAGAGTAGATTAGAAACCCAAATCCTACCATACTTGTCTACAAGAAACACATATAAGGTAGGTAGACACAGACAGGGTAAAGATAAGAGATGGAGTCAAATCTAGTGGGCATCAACTGAGAAAAAGAAGGCAAGAGTCACAATCATATCCGACAAAGCCAAAGAAAAAATAGATCTGATTAAAAGAGATATGAAAGGTAATTACATCTTGATAAAAGGCAGTATAGATGATGAAAAAATATCAGTACTCAACATGTATGTACCAAACGGAATAGCATCCAAATTTTTAAAGGAGAAACTTAAGAAGGAAATAGATAGCAAAACTATACTAGTGGGAGACCTGAACCTTCCTCTATCTGTCTATCAGATCTAGATAAATCAAACCAAAAAATAAATAAGAAAGAGGTAAGAGATGTGAATGAAATCTTAGGAAAAGATTATTAATAGCTATATGGAGAAAAATAAATAGGAACAAAAAGGAATATACTTTCTTTTTGGCAGTACATAGTACATGCACAAAGACTGATCACGTACTAGGGCATAAAAACATTGCAATCAAATGAAAAAAAGGAGAAATAATAAATGCAACATTTACAGATAATAAAAATATTTACTACCAGTAAAAATATAATAAAATTAAAAAAATATGCAATAAAAGAAATAATTAGTAAGGGTACATAGAGAGGCAAATAAAAAATTAACTGGAAATTAAATAATATGATTCTCCAAAATTGGTTGGTTAAAAAACAAATCATAGAAAGAATTAATAATTTCATTGAAGAGAATGACAATGAGAAGACATCATATCAAAATCTATGGGATGCAGCTAAAACAGTACTCAGGGGAAAGCGTATATCCCTGAGTGCATATATCAACAAATCAGAGAGGGAAAAGGTCAATGAATTGGGCATGCAAATTAAAAAACTAGGAAGAGAACAAATTTAAATCCCCAGATAAAAACTAAATTGGAAATCCTAAAACGTAAAGGAGAAATTTTTAAAATGAAAGTAAAAGAACTATTGAATTAATAAATAAGACTAGGAACTGGTACTTTGAAAAAACAAATAAAATAGATAAAGTACTGGTTAATCTAATAAAAAAAGAAAACCAAATTAACAGTATCAAAGATGAAAATGGCAACATCACCTCTAATCAAGAGAAAATTAAGGTAATTATTAAGAACTATTTTGCCCAATTAAATGGCAACAAATACAGCAATCAAGGTGATATGGATGAATACTTACAAAAATATAAACTGCCTAGATTAACAGAAGTGGAAACAGAATACTTAAATAATCCCATATCAGAAATATAAATGGAACAAGCCATCAAAGAACTCCCTAAGAAAAAATAGGCCAGGGCCAAATGAATTCACAAGTGAATTCTATCAAACATTTAAAGAACAACTAAACCCAATACTATAAAAACTATTCAATAAAATTAGCAAAGAAGGAATTCTACCAAATTCCTTTCCTGACACAAATATGGTACTGATTCCAAAGCCAGGCAGACTAATCTCCTTAATGGACATAGATGCAACAATCTTAAATTGAATACTAACAAAAAGACTCCAGTAAGTAATCATGAGGATTATTCACTATGATCAGGTGAGATTTATACTAGGAATGCAAGGATGGTTTAATGTTAGGAAAACCATCTGCATAACTGATGATATCAACAACCAAACCAACAGAAATCACACGATTATCTCAAACGATGCAGAAAAAAATCTTTGACAAAATACAACACTCATTCCTAATGAAAATACTAGAAAGTATAGGAATAGAAAGGCCTTTCCTAAAAATAATATACAGTGCATATTTAAAATCATCATCAAGCATCATCTGCAATGGGGACAAATTAGAAGCCTTCCCAGTAAAATCAGGAGTGAAACAAGGATGCCCATTATCACCTCTATTATTGAACATTGCACTAGAAACTCTAGCAGTAGCAATTAGAGAAGAAAAAGAGATTGAAGGAATTAAAGTAGGCAATGAGGAGACTAAACTATCACTTTTTGCAGAGGATATGATAGTCTACTTAAAGAATCCAAAGAATCAATTAAAAAGCTAGTGGAAATAATAACTTTAGCAACATTGCAGGATACAAAATAAACCCACACAAATCATCAGCATTTCTATATATTTCCAACACAATTCAGCAGCAAGACTTAGAAAGAGAAATTTCATTTCAAATCACCCTAGATAATATAAAATATTTAGGAATCTATTTGCCAAAACAAACACAGGAATTATATGAACACAACTACAAATCACTTTCCACACAATTAAAACTAGATCTAAACAATGGGAAAAACATTAATTGTTCATGGGTAGGTTGAGCTAACATAATAAAAATGACCATCCTACCCAAATTAATTTACTTATTTGGTGCCATACCTATTAAACTACAAAGAAACTTTTTTACTGAATTAGAAAAAAATTATAAAAAATTTAATTTGGAAGAACAAAAGATCAAGAATATCAAGGGAAGTCATGGAAAAAAATGTGAAGGAGGGAGCCTAGCAATACCAAATCATAAACTGTACTATAAAGCAGCAGTCATCAAAACAATATGGTACTGACTAAGAGACGGAAGAGAGGATCAATGGAATAGACTAGGGGTATTAAATGACCTCAGCAAGATAGTGTAAGATAAACCTAAAAATCCCAGCTTTTGGGATAAGAACCCACTATTTGACAAAAACTGCTGGGAAAACTGGAAAAAAGTATGGGAGAGATGAGGTTTAGATCAGCATCTCACACCCTACACTAGGATAAATTCAGAATGGGTGAATGACTTAAATATAAAGAAGGAAACCATAAGTAAATTAGGTGATTATAGAATAGTATACCTGTCATATCTTTGGGAAAGGAAAGATTTTAAGACTAAGCAAGATATAGAGAGAATTACAAAATATAAAATGAATAATTTTGATTATATTAAATTTAGCAGTTTTTATACAAACAAAACCAATGCAACCAAAATTAGAAGGGAAGCAACAAATTGGGAAAAAAATCTTTATAACAAAAACCTCTGAAGGTCTAATTGCTCAAATTTATAAGGAGTTTGTACTTTTGTTTATAAGGAGTTTGTACATTTGCTATATGTACATGTGTTATAAGGAGTTTGTACAATTGTACAAAAAATCAAGCCATTCCCCAATTGATAAATGGGCAAGGGACATGAATAGGCAATTTTCAGATAAAAAAATCAAAACTATTAATAAACACATGAAAAGGTGTTCTAAATCTCTCATAATTAGATAAATGCAAATTAAAACAACTCTGAGGTAACACCTCACACTTAGCAGATTGGTCAATATGGCAGGAAAGGAAAATGATAAATGTTGGAGGGTTTGTGGCAAAATTGTGACAGTAATGCATTGCTGGTGGAGTTTTGAATTAATCTAACCATTCTGGATGGCAATTTGGAACTATGCCCAAAGGGTGCTAAAAAGACTGTCTGCCCTTTGACTGGGGTTATACCCTAAAGAGATCATAAGGAAAAAGACTTCTACAAAAATATTTATAGCTGCGCTCTTTGTGGTGGTAAAAAATTGGGAAATGAGGGGATGCCCTCTGATTGGGGAATGGCTGAACAAACTGTGGTATCTGTTGGTGACTGTAATGTGGGGATTAGGAGAAGGGATAAGGATGATGATCAGAAAGAGGGAATGGCATTGAGAGAATGAAGAGATCCTGCTTCTCCCTTCCCTCTGGGGGGAGATAGCCAAATCCTGTTTCCTTAGAAGGGAAGTATGTTTCCCCAGAGAATATTCTTTTGGAGATGGAAGACAGGAGACTAGAGAAGGAAGTCTTAGTGAGATGACAAGATGCCCCCTGAAGTCCATTCTGTTCTTGAGAGGTAAGATGGTTTCTTACGCCTCTGCTTCTCCCAGGGACACTATCAGTCCCCTTCAGAGTCTTAGGACTACTCAGTTACTAAGGAAGGATGTCAGTTCCTTAGTTAAGTAATCTCAATCACTGGAATTTATAAATCAACCCCCTTTAGGGGAGAGGTGTGACCCTGCCCAATCTTCAATCCCTTTACCTATGTTGTTAGAGACTAGCCCAGACCTAAATTTGGGTTCAAGCAGGGAAGGAGTGACAAGGATATCAGGTAGGAAAGTGGGCAAACAAGGAAGCCCTATAACTTGTCCCCTCTGGCAGACTGGCCCTCCAAAGTCTAGGGGTTCAAGGCTTCTCAGCATTGATCCTGAATATGGGAGTCCAGGGACAGGTAAAGGCAGGGAGGGAGGGAGAGGGAGAGGGAGAGGAAGAGAGGGAAAGAGGGAGAGAAGGAGAGAAGGAGAGAGAGAGAGAGAGAGAGAGAGAGAGAGAGAGAGAGAGAGAGAGAGAGAGAGAGAGAGAGAGAGAGAGAGAGAGAGAGAGAGAGAGAGAGAGAGAGAGAGAGAGAGAGAGAGAGAGATATCCTTGGAAGGGATCTGTGGATGGCTCTCTTCAAAAAGTCCCAATTCACAGCTCCACTGAGGACTTTAGACTGCTGTCATGAAGAATTTGATTGAAAGTATTCAGGGGTTCAGAAGGGGCAATAAATCTCCAAAGGAATTGGTTTCTCCTTAGCTTCTGGCGATCCACCTCTTCCTCTTCTTCCCCAAGCCAGAAGTGACTGGTCAGTTGGATCTCCAAGTCTCTGTCCCTTTCTTAGAACTCTCAGTTTTTCTTTCCCTTCCCTCTATTCCTTCAGCAGCTCTTCAAGAGATGATCTTTAGTCCATGTAAAAATCTCTCTTCTCTTATCTTACATGATGGAATACTATTGTGCTGAAAGGAATAATGAACTGAAGGAATTCCATGGAGACTGGAACAACCTCCAGGAAGTGATGCAGAGCGAAAGGAGCAGAACCAGGAGAACAATGTACACAGAGACTGATACACTGTGGTGCAATCGAATGTAATGGACTTCTCTACTAGCAGCAATGCAATGATCCAGGACAATCCAGAAAAACTTATGAGAAAGAACACTATCCACATTTAGAGAAAGAACTGTGGGAGCAGAAACACAGAAGATAAACAACTGGATCGGTGGGGATATGATTGGGGATGTAGACTATAAATGATCAGCCTAGTGCAAATATTAATAAAAATTAAAAAAAAAACAATGGAATTGCTTGTTGGCTATGGGAGGTGTGTGGGAGGAGGGGAGGGGAAAGAACATGAATCATATAACCACAGAAAAACATTCTAAATTAATTAAATAAACTTAATTTTAAAATAAAGAGCCTTAGAAAGCATAGATGAAAAATTAATTAGAGGAGGCAGCTAGGTGGCTCAGTGAATAGAAATCCAGGCCTATAGGTGGGAGGTCCTAGATTCAAATCTAGCCTCAGCCACTTCCTAGCTGTGTGACCCTAGATAAGTCACTTAACTCCCACGGCCTAGTCATTACTGCTCTTCAGCCTTGAATTCAATACAGTTTTGATGCTAAGACAGAAGGTAAAAGTTTAAAAACAATTAATTGGAAACTAAGTAATTTCATGAAGAATGAGTCAAAGAATAAATAATAGAAACAATAAATAACTTCATTAAAGATAACAATAATGAGACAATGTGTCAAAATTTGCAGGATGCAGCCAAAGCAATAGTTAGGGAAAAATTTATGTCTTAAAATGTTTACATCAATAAAGAAAGAGCAGCTCAATGAATTGGGCATGCAAGTAATAAAACTAGAAAAGAACAGAGTAAAAATTCCCCAGTTAAACATTAAAATAGAAATTCTGAAAACCCTAAGAAAGATAAATAAAATTCAAAGTAAAAAACTCAATGAATTAAAAAACAAAAGTAGGAGCGGTTTTTATGAAAACAAAAAATAAAATAAACTATTGCTTAATATGATTTTTAAAAAGAAAGAAGAAAATCAAACCACCAGTATCAAAAATAAAATGAGTGAATGTACTACCAATGAAAAGGAAAGGAAAGCAATTATTGGGAGCTATTTACAAAAACATAAATTGCTCATATTAACAGAAGAGGAAACAGAATACTTAAAACAATCCTATCTTGGAAAAATAAATTGAATAAGCCATAAATGGACTCCCTAAGAAAAAAATTCCCAAGGTCAGATAGATTTATGTCAAATAGTTAAATACCAATACTATATAAACAATTTGGGAAAACAGGAAAAGAAGGAAGAAAAAAAGTTATTAAATTCTTTTTAGAACACAAATATGGTTTTGAAACCTACACCAGGGAGAGCAAAAACAGAGAAAGAAAACAATAGACCAGTTTCCCTAATTAATACTGATGGAAAATTCTTAAATAAAATATTAGCAATATATCACAAAGATCAAACACTATGACTAGATGACTAGGCAAATTTATACCAGTAATGCAGGGCTGGTTCAATATTAGGAAAACTATAAACAGAACCAAAGATATCAATAACTAAAAAAAAAAACAATCATGATTATATTTCAGAATGCAGAGAAAGTTTTTGACAAAATCTTGACAATTCCTATTTAAAGCACTAGAAAGTCCAAAAAGAAATGAATCTTTTCTTAAAATGATGAGTAGTACCTAGCTAAAACCAAGAGAAAGCATTTCCTATGGGAATAAACTAGAAGCTTTCCCAGTAAGATCAGAGATAAAGCAAGAATGTTCATTATCACAATTATTATTCAATATTATATTAAAATGCTAGTTATAGCAGTAAGGCAAGTAAAAGAAATAGAAAGAATAAGCAACAAGAAAACAAAAATATTCTATCACAGGTGATATGATGGTAATATACTTAATTCTGGAGAATCAACTGAAAATGGAGCTGAAACAATGAACAACTTCAACAACGTTGCAAGATATAAAATAAACCTAGACAAATCATCAGCATTTCTATGTATTAGCAACAAAATCTAGCAGCAAGAAAGAGAAATTCCATTTAAGATAACTGTAGACAGTATAAAATATTTGGGAAACTACCTGCTAAAACATATAAAGGAACTATATGAATATTCACAAAAATAAAAATAAGCCTAAGTTATTGGAGAATTATTAATTGTTAATAGAATAGGTATGCCAAGCCACTATAAAAAAGAATTACAATTCTACCTAAATTAATTCATTTATTCAGTGCCATAGCAAATCAAACTATCAAAGAATTATTTTACAGAAGTAGGAAAAACAAAACAAAAAAAAATTCAATTGGTAAAGCAAAAGTTCAAGAATATCAAGGAAATCAGTGAAGAAAAATGTGAAGGAAGGCAGCCTCGCAGTACAAGATTTCAAATTGCATTACAAAGCAGTAATCATTCAAACAATCTCACACTGGCTAAGAAATGGAGTGGTGGATCAGTGGAATAGATTGGATCCACAATATATAGAAGTAAATGACCATAGTAATCAAATGTTTGATTAACCTAAAGGTCTAAACTTTTTGAGAAAGAACTCACTCTTTATCAAAAACTATGCAAAAAACTGGAAAGTAATCTAGCAGAAAGTGGGCATAGACCAACATCTCACACTGTATACCAATACAAGGTCAAAATAAGTACATGATTTAGACATAAAGGATGATATTACAAGCAAATTGAGAGCGCATGGAAAAAAATTACCTGTCAGATCTATGGAAAAGGGAAGAGTTTATAACCAAACAAGAGATAGAGAGGATCTCAGATTTAAAAAAAAAAATGTATTACATGAAATTAAAAAGATTTTGCACAAACAAAACCAATGCAGCTAAAATTAGGAGGAAAATTAAAATAAATAAAAAAATTAAAAAAACAACCAAAAGAAAACAAAGAAATCCTTCTAGAGAATGGTGATAGAATCTAAAGAAAGAGCAGTCAGTCTAAAGCTCCTCTTTAAATAGCTTGTTTAAAATATGAAATGACCCCAATAGTAAAACATGAGAAAAATTTAGCTATGTTACAGTTAAGTAAAATCTCATTACTTACCCTTTTCACCATCCGAAATAACATCTTTCTCTCCTTTCTGAACGACTGTCAGATTCCCTAAGGCTTGGCTGAGTCTCAACACACATCCATGATGATCACTGCTATCCAGTGAGGCTCTAAGCTACAAAGGTGGGGAAAAATGAAAGAACTGATTTGTGTAAAAACCAATCACAATGCTACGGGACCAGTGAAGGATGTCACCCACCTCCCACAAGAAAGGTCACAGGTAACAGACTAAATGTGCATAATGAGGCACATACTTTGGGATACAGCCATGAGAGGGATTTGTTTTGTTTTATTTACTATGGATTTTACAGCTGGAGAGGGAAGTATAGATGGGAAAGAGAGAAAACATACTTCTTCAACAAAAAAAAAATTCTAAAAAGAGGGGAAAAAGGCTACCACACAAGAGTGCCACAAAAAAAAATTATCTTGAATTACTGCAAGTTTAGGAGAAACTGAGAATGGAGGCAAATAAAGTCTCATATAACCTATTTCTTCCTTTATTTTGTCAACTATTTTTTCCAATTTAAAAGGAATCCTACAGAAAGGCTACATTAAGAAGTCTACTAGGAGCAGCTGGGAGAATGCCAGGCCTGGAGGAGAGAGGAACTGAGTTCAAATCCGACCTCAGACACTTCATAGCTGTGTGACTTGGCCAAATAATTTAATCCCATTTGCTTAGCCCTTGACCTTCTGCCCTAGAGTCCTTACTGAGCCAGAAAGTAAGGGTTTTAATAAACAAACAAAAAAATAGAATCTACTAGGCCTCCCTCCCTTTACTGTAGGGGTAGAGGTCTAACAGTCTGTATTGCATAGACTGTCAGACATAGCAGATGTATTAGCTGGTTCTGCTGAAATGATTTTTTCTTCTCTTACCTTATTCTTCGCTACAGTGAATGGCTCAATGGGTGGGGAAGAAGGGAGGGATACATTTTTATATGAAGATAATGTAAAAAAGATTCAATAAAAATTTTAAATAAATCAAAGTCTGCTAAAAACGTATACAGTTCTTTAATAATCATCACATGAAGGCTTATCCTGACCCATATAGGATTTGTTCAAAGGAACAAAAATGCTTAAGATGAAAACATTTATCAGTGAAATGTCTTCCCTTTGATGCTATCCAGAGAAAGAACTGTGGGAATAGAAACACAGAAGAAAAAGACTTCTTGATCACATGGGTCGATGGGGATATGATTGGGGATTTAGACTCTAAGTGATCACCTTAGTGCAAATATCAGTAATATGGAAATAGGTCTTGATCAATGACATGTAAAACCCAGTGGAATTGCTCATTGGCTGGGGGGGGGGGGGGAGAGGAGAAAGAAAGAACATGATTCATTTAACCCTGGAAAAATTTTCTTAATTAATCAATTAAATAAAATTTTAAAAATCTAAAAAAATCAAATAAGTAAATAAAACAATAATACATAAAAAAGAAATGTCTTCCCTTTATAGGATGGAAACAGACTATATATCTCTTAACTGAGGATGAACTAGAAAGGGCTTTAGACATCATCTGGTCCAACCCTTTCATTCTGCCCATGATTAAATATGCCGATGCCTTGACCACAGTCACCCAATGTAAACCTTAAAACTTCCCAGACCCTACTTTATAAGATTGGATTAAGACCATTCCCCATTTGGGCAGTGAACTCTACTTAAAGCAGGAATGTGAGAATTCTACTTTACCTACTTGGGTCTGCCCTAGGGGAAGATAAAGTTGTAAACTCTTTTCTGAACAATGAAAAGTACTTAAACCCATACTTTTCTTAAGCTAAGTACCTATAAAGGTCAAGCAACTTGTGAATTTACAAGGAACAAAGAACTGGAAAACTTACTCAGAGCTTTCCTGGTGTGAATTACTCAAAAATCCACACCTTCACTGAAAATGGGAGGTCCTTTAGAAACATCTACAGTGATTGGTAGATGTAAGGACTTAGGGGAGGTGACAGAGAAGATTTTGCCCTTAAAAATAAGAGCTCAGGGAAGAGCTGGTAAGTCATTCTGAAACATTCAGATTGGAGACTCATTCTGAGGAGACTGATTCTGAAACATTCAGATGGAGGAGGGAGCTGGTGAAAGCAGCTGAGATGCTGCTGGCCTGGTGTCATTAGAAATCCTTACTTAGACAGATCTTATGGTGAGTTATAAAAAACTGACTGATTTCTCTTTTAAGACTCAGGTCTAGGCCATATTGGCTTGAGGCCCTTCATACTTATTCCTTTCTTACTCTCTCTCTCTTTCTTTGATTACTCATTGTATTGTTAATTAAAATCTCTATAAAACCCAATTGACTTGGGTATTTGAATAATTGGGAATATTTCCCTGGCGACCACCTTATATTTGATTTTAAACCCAAGACACTGTAGTGAAACATACTTCTGCGGTCAAATTTACTCACCCTCTCTTATATCTATCACAATTTATATCTTCCACTATTTTTATCACTACAGTTTAAGACCTCAACCATTTTAAATCTCACACCAAGCAGCAAGTGACGCCACTGACCTCAACCTTGGCTTCTTCTCTGGCCATTGAACTCACCGTGGCTTCATAGAGCCTGCTGAACTCCATATAGTTGGGTGTGAGAATTGCCTTCTGGTAACCTTGAATAAGGGAAGGCTGCTGAGCAATGAGCCACAAGCCGTCCTGCGTAAAAAAAGAGCAGCTATTTACTTGGCAGACTTTAAAAGCGTTCTTACCACAGGAGAGGAAATGACACACGAGCACTACTTACAGCATCAATGACCATGGGAATACCCTTGTCTTTGGATATTTCTATGATGCCCTAGGAGAGAGGAAATTTATGGTAAGACATTGATGCTGCTCCCTCTCCCTCTGACCTAGCAACACCACAATGAGGTTTGTTTCTTATGGTGATCAGGGGAAAAGGAAAAGGACCTACAGGTTCTAAAACATTTAGAGCAGCTCTCTTTGTGGTGGCAAAGAACTGGAAATTGAGGGGATGCCCATCAATGAGGGAAGGACAAACAAATGGTGGCATATGATTGTGATAGAATACTATTGTAGCATAAGAAATGATGAGCAGATTAATTAAAAAAAAAAAAGAAAAGACCTACATGAAAAAGGCAGAACCAAGAGAATATTATAGGCAGCAACAGGAATATTGGTTGAAGAATAACTTGTGTATGTCCATTTCCAGAGAAAGACCCAGTAAGTTGAAACAAGTAAGACATAGTTTTATATAAGCACATATCTTGTCAGAGGACGCCTTCTCCAGTGTGGGAAAGGGAAAATAGGAGGGAAGGAGATACCTGGGAACTTTAATGAACAAATTATTATTTTTAAAAAAGGAGTGGGAAGAAAATCTAGCATTTTCCTTTAAGATAAAAGGGTCATATCAATGAATTTTGTCCTGCCAGTGCAAAGTTCTCAATGGAGAATGCAAGTTATCCAGGCAATAAACTGGATATTCCACATAGATTAAATCTCAAACCCAAAGCATTTGCAAGTGAAAATTAAAGTACTTGTTAAATTAAAAATTACAAAACAACTTTGGAAGTTGGTTGTTCTCAAGAGAAGAAGAAAGTTGATTGCTATAAGCCAAGACTATTGAAATAAAGAGAGTTATTCTCTCAACTTACAGAAGTAAAATTTTAAGTCAGCAATTTGGAATTCAGAATGCCTGGTTATAAATGATACCTATGAAAGCCTACTTCAAACCAAAA
Source organism: Monodelphis domestica (assembly GCF_027887165.1). Taxonomy (NCBI): domain Eukaryota; kingdom Metazoa; phylum Chordata; class Mammalia; order Didelphimorphia; family Didelphidae; genus Monodelphis; species Monodelphis domestica. The sequence continues at coordinate 181,272,509 of NC_077234.1, read as the reverse complement.
TGTAGCTAAAATACCATATGTTTACAATGATAAACGTACAAAACAATATCTTTGCAACACTAAAGAACTGAGGTATAACATTAGAATAAAACTTTTTAAAAATTGTATTTCCTAAAATTTATTTCTGGTGCTATTAAGGATAGGTTTAATTAGGGGACGATAAGGAAGTAGATGGAAACTTTTATGGGGATTCTAATGTGACTCACTGGATAGAGTGCTGGGCCTGGAATCAGGAAGACTTGAGTTCAAATCTAGAATTACCAGCTGTATGATCCTAGGAAAGTCATTTAACCTGGTTTACACCTCAGTTTCTTCATCCGAAAAATGAGCTGAACAAAGAAATGGCAAACTACTCCAGTATCTTTCCCAGGAAAACTCCAAATGGGGTGATAGTCAGACATGACTAAAATGACAGAACAACAAAAAGCACTTAGAAAAACATTATTTCTAATACTATTTTGAAATGCATGGTTTTCCTTTTCTTCATTATCAATAGTACTACTTTCCATACTTCTCTGTCAAGATTTCAACCATTTTTTGACTCCTTGTGATTTTAAGCAATTTAGTCTCAATTCTACCTATGTCATCATGCAAAATATATTTCCATATTAGTCATATTGTGAAAGGAGACTCATAAAAAAAAAAACATCCACAAAGAAAAAAAAGTGAAAAATAGTATACTTTCATCTGTAATCAATTAGTTCTTTCTCTGGAGGTATAAGTAATATGTTTTTAAAAAATAAAGATTAAAAAACCACTCTTCAATCTTCAATTTCCCTCTGCCTCCTTATTGCTTCTTCACAGAAGAGGGCCTCCAAGTTTGTTTTCTGGAGCCTAATTAGCTTTTCTATGAGAAAACATTAGCTGAATTTAAGACAAAGAATTTCAGCACAAACAACGGTCTAGCCTCATGCTTGGTCATTCTCCCATCTGAACAGACCCAGTCTGAGATGATTATAACCCACTGAAAGCAAATGCAGGGATGATATTCAGAAGGTCTCCTTAATGACCAGGAACAGTGCTGCTCTACTAGCTTCCCAAAGCAAATCGCAGCCAAACTACGAGCCTCCTATGTGCTGGCTACTGCAAGTGTAACTGAGCCTAGGCCAGTAATGGTGAACCTATGGCATGGATGCCAAAGATGGCATTCGGATCACTCTCTGTGGGCACATGGCTACCCCCCACCCCCAGAGTTACTAGATAGGCAGAGGGACTCAGGTGAAGCTGCTCCGTTCCCCCTCTCCACTGTGTCGGATGACATTTTTTCTCATCCCCTGCCCCTCTGTCCAGCAGCCAATGGGAGTGCACAGGGGGTAAGGTGGGTGGCTCACAGGAAGCAGAGCTGCAGAGGAGCAGAGAACACAGGCCACTTCCCTCCTCCTCTCTCCACTTGCTGAGGACATTTCTCACTTCACCTGCCCCTCTGCCCAGAAGCCCAATGGAAGCTCTTCCTCCCCAACCCATGTGGGGTAAAAGGAGGGGCAGGATGTACCCAGCACTCAACAGGGGAGGGACATGGCACATGGTCTGGGGGTGGGGTGAGGGTGAGGCCCGGCACTCTGTCTCTAAAAGGCTTGCCATCACTGCTAGGATCACGACCTTGATGGCCAGAGACTATAAAACCAAACATTTAATGTTTCCCATTTTCCCCACACGCCACCTCTGAAGCCCTCTAGAGCCAGGAGCACCATTCCCTTTGGGCAGCCCCTTCCCTCTGGAGCATGGTCATTCAGAGCTGCTCAGCGGCTCTTCCCTGAGAACCAGACAAATTCTTGGGCCTGACCACACGCATCAGGCCCTCCTCTATACCTTCTCTTCTCACACTCACCTTTGTAAACTCTACATTTGTTCTCCTCTGACACTGTCCTGGGCCCTTCCCCACATCTGCTGTGGCTAGACAGGATGGGCTCTCACTTCTACTGTGTTTGCAACAAACTAAAATTCTCTGGGGAATTTTTTGGATGATGCTGTGCAGACCCCGCAATGCGTGCCTTTTACATTAATCTCTATTAAATATCTCAGCAAGTCAGATCCGTGTCCTTGCTCGCCGGGGCTGTTTTGGGCGCTGAATCTTCACTTGTATCCTGTCATCAGCTAATTTGATAAACACGCATCAGAGTCACGGATAAAAAGCTACAGCAGCCCCAAATCATGCCCAGACCCCTGCTCCATTAGACATTCTGCAAAGCTAACATCAAACTGCTGCATCCAAGACTCTTTAAATCCAGCCATTCAGCCATTTCTGAATCGACTCCACTGTTGTTGTTCGGTCACTTGAGTTGTGTCTGGCTCTTCATGACCCCATTTGGGGTTTTGGGCCAGCGACTATTTTTCATTTTGTCTTTGGATCTTAGTCTTGACCTTCATGCTTTGTGGTCAATAGCAGGTCCTTAATAAATGTCTGTTGGATTGACAGAGTAAAAAGCATTCTGTACTCTTATCCCTTATTCCAAACCTCTCCGTTGAGAAGAGGGAAGGGTGTTCATTATTTTTTTTTCGGAACCCAGAATCTGGAGTGGTTTCCCATTTACTTCTCCAGCTTGTTTTACAGATGAGGAAATGGAGGGAAATAAGGGTAAGTGACTTGCTCAGGGTCATCCTGCTAATAAGTGTCTGAGGCCAGATTTGAACTCATGAAGGAGAGTCTTCCTGACTCTGATCCTGGCACTTAGTTGCCAACCAAATATACTACCATCTAGCCTAAATCTCTGTCTCATCCACAAGAATAAAAATGAAAGACTGTTCAATGCTATGCTTAATAAAATCTAGGCAACCCAAATGTATAGCATTCCCCTGATGGACTAGTCTGATAATGCAATAAAAAAATTAGTTTGGTTTGGAGTGACCCCCTCTTGAGAAGTGAAATTGATATTCCTAAAAAGCACAGGGTCCTGCTCAAGAATCTGCAATGGCTCTGTTGGCTCTAGGATAAAAGACAAACTCCCTGCTTAATATTTCAAGTCCTTCACAACCTGGCAGTTGTTTACCTCTGCAGACTTACAGCACACTACTTAGTCCTCATACGTTCCATATGCTAGCCAAACTGGCCTATCCATTGTTCCCTAAACTCAACATTTCATCTCCCTCATTTGTAAATTGGCATCCTCCATTTTGGCTGCCTCCCAATGCCTGGAATAGCTTCCCTCCACTCCTCTACCTCGTAAAACCTAGTTCTTTTGAGGCTCAATTCATAGGACGCCAAAACTGAAGTATTTCCTGATCTCTTGAGCTGCTAGCACTTTCTCTCTCTTCCTCAAAGGACAGCATACATACTCATTTGCTTATATGCCTGGCAGATAGTGGTGGTTGTTTCAGTTTTAATTTCATGTGTCTTTTCAATGGATATGGGGAAGGGGTGGTGGGGACGACCAAGATGGCAGAGTGACAGGAAGCAGGGCAGGGGCTCTCTTTCTCAAACTCTTCAAAAAAGGATCCAGACTGAATCTGGATGAGGAAATACAGAAAAAGTTGCAGGATTCATTTGACCAGCTCAGCCTGACAGAGGGAGACAGGTGGGAGCTCTACAGACCTACAGACAGGTAGGAACCTCAACATAAAAGGCTATTATGGTAGCTGACTCAAGACACAACTCCAGAAGGAGAAAATAACTGCAAAATATCTGCAGTGTTTCGGAGGAAAACTCAGCGTGGAGACAAATTCAACTAGAATTCCTGGAAGAGATGAAATAAGGATTTTAAGTTAAAAAATGTTTTCATAAATGGAACGAGGATGCTTGAGGAAAAAAATTGGAAAAGAAATGTTATGGAAGAAAGCACTGGGAAGGGAATTAACAGCTTGGCTCAAGACATACGGAACCATGCCCACGCCATAAACTCCTTGAAAATCAGAATGGACCAAATAGAAGCCAATAACTCCATGTAGTATATTTGTAAGAAATTTTATTTTTCTTGTAGTCTCAATAAGGGATAAGAATGGGAGGGTGAAAATGTGAATCTTGGTTGATTAAAACAAAACAACTATAATGACTATTCTGTTGTTCATGCATTTTGAGTTGTGTCTCATTCTTCATGATCCTATTTGGGATTTTCTTGGCAGAGACATTCAAGTAGTTTGCCATTTCCTTCTCCAGCTCATTTTACAGACAAGGAAACTGAGGCAAAAAGTTACGTGACTTGCCCAGTGTGACAGAGCTAGCAATATTTGGACCTTTCTGACTCCAGGCCCTGTGCCACCTAGCTACCCATAATGACCATACTTGTTTGTAATAGGGTTTGTTTTTCTTGGTTTCTCAATGTGGGGAGAGGTCAGGGAAGTGGGAGAGAGAGAAGGATGAGCTCTGAAAATAAAATAAAATTTAACTTATAAACAAATAAATAAAAAAGGTCATGATCAGTCAATTCCCCTCAACACTCATTTAGATCTCAAGACAACTCCTTGGATCTTCTACATCAGATTTGTTTTTCTTTGTGTGTCTTTACAATTTATTTTTTCTAAAACCCTCCTATCCTTCCCGGGCTAATGTAAAAATTTAGTCTATGGAGTCTTCTAACTTCTTGGTGAATTCTTTGAAAACCATTCTCTTAGAGGGCGAGGCATTTCAGCCTTTACCTGGCTGTCCTTTAGCACACATTCTAAGATGGAGTGGTCACTTCCTGCAAAGTTCCCACCATTTTTATATCAACCACCTATTAGTTGGTACCCTGCAGCTACTATAAAGAAAAGTAGGTCATGACAACAGCTGGCACATACAATTCCTCCCGAGTCCTTCAGCAAGAGTTGGTCTACTTAATTTTCGGATTACTGCTAGCAAAGATGTTAAAGGGTCAGGGTCAACAAATAACGGCCCGGCCATTTATCATGGTGTCCAACTAAGCTATCAACGCACTGAGCCAGCGGCATAACCTTCAAAGGTCAAGTATCTGTCAACATCCGTGATTCCAATTATGAGTCTCCCTGGAGGGGGAAACACCACCTGACCGGGGGTCGGGGCAGAGAGGCCTTTCTCCTCTCTGTTTATCGATACTACCGCGTGACTTGTTTCTTGGTTACTCCTCTCGTTTTTTCCCCAGGAGCTGCGGAAGCTACAAAAGCCAGCCCCTCAGATAACAAATAACACAAGCGTGCCAAGTACTAGTTGAAAGAAAGCCACATTGTAGATTCAGGCTATGCTTGGCCAAAGCAACCGTGCTGTTCACAAAAGGGAATTTCCCAGGGAGAGTTCTTCCCCCATCTCCCTACCCCACATGAGCCCAGAATCCATCTCCTCTAAACTATTATTAAATTCCATTTTTTGGTAAGTGGATAAAATGTAAAGCATCTGAATGGCACCGTCCAACAGACTACTTATACTCACCATGCTAATTCCACATCCCTTCAAAACCAGGAGAATCTTCAATGCCTCTAATTTGCACGATGTGTCATACAATGCTACTTTTAAATTGTATTTGATTGCCTCTCAAATTATTTATCCTGAATGCACCCGCTGCTGGCTCATTAATCACTCCCTATTCTCTCAGCCCTTTTAAAAAAGAAATGAATAGCTACTTGTTCCACCACCAAGGCAACTATTATCACAGCTTCGTATTTCAGAATTGAACCATCACCTCCTTCTGAAGCACACAGGCATTGTTCAAAACTCTAATCCTTCTTGCTGTTCTCCCAACAATTTGGCTGTCCATGTCCATAGGCTGTAGGCTGTGCCTCCTTTTCTTATCACTACTTCCAGGTCTAAACAGCAAATCCTTCCCTGATAGCATTCCAAATTAAAGCATTTTCATGAACATAAATTGTTTGCATTTTGCAGAATGGTAGCAACACATGAGAAAGATGTTTTTGTGTTCCAATTCATTTATGGTAGCAACACCCCATCCTGCTTGAATACTCTGAACTGTATTTATAGTTGGAAGAAAAAGGCATGTCACTTAAGGTACATTTTTTGTCGCAAAATTAATGATCCATGAATTGGGCCAACACTGAATGTGTCAAACCTCAACATCTATGGGAAAATTTTTAAGTTCATCTCAAATTATCAGTAGATTTTTAATTTTTGTTGTTTTTGTTTGTTAGGGATAATTCCACTATGTTGGATCTAGGCTATCCTAGATGAAAAACAAACCAAAGCAAAGATGAAAACCAACCATTCGTTTCAGGAAAAAATGAAAGTGACAAAAGAGCTATTTAAATGAAATTTTGAACAGCAGATAATTTATGATCCTATCTACTGTTCTGATCTATAATCACAATTAGTTTAAACTAGATATTCAATTCTCTTTTCCCTGCTTTAACCCAAGTTCTTGTCCAGTTGTCTTGGTATGTACAATTAATAGAGATAGTTCCTTTAATTGTTTTTCAAATCAGACATTTTACTTGACCACAGAAAACTTTGTAAGATGAGGACTTAAGAAATATTACTTTCCAGCTCCCAAGCTAGGTCTTATCAATAACTCTAAATTAAGTTTGGACAGTGATATCTACTGTTCTAGTTAAATCAAAATAATACTATTTGAAGCGACTGTAAACAAATTCTATTAAAAAACTTAAACGGATCTTGTCTATTTCAAACCAAGATGAAATATATACTGTGGGAAGTCAACAGTTAACGGAAACTATTTTTTTATTGGTTGGTGATGTATTTAAATTGAAGAAAGAGAGGGATGGGAAGGAAGAGGGAAGGAAAGAAGTAGAGAAGAAGGAGAGAAGGAAGAAGGAAGGGAAGGAAGAAAAGGAAGATGAGAACCAATATGGGCTATTTGGCCTCAAAGAGAAGTAAGAAAATCCTGAACATTGGGATACTGGGGGAAAGGAATCCTTATTCTGTGACAGAACAAGAGGATCTAGCCTTCTGAATGACAAAGGCCATCAATCTACAAGCATTTATTAATAAGCACCTATCATGGATTGTGTTTCAAAAGACAAAAATAAAAAGACCCTGCCTTCAAGGAGTGGAAAAATAAAATGAAAAAATATAACTATATCCAAAAATAAATAATAAACTACAAGAATATTTATAATAATAAAATAGCATCTTCTGAGATGATTATTAGGTCTGTAAGGACTGATGAAAGCACAGCGAGGGCGTAGAAAAAGAAGGGTGCCTGGAATAGGGGTGCCCACACACAGGACAAGAAGCCAGCAAAGGAGCCTGAGAAGCAGGGAGACAGGAAGGAAGAAACCCAACAGAGCAGACAGCATCCGGAAAGAGAGAGGGGTCCACATCATCACGATCATCAACGAGGATGAGAACTGAGAAGAGACACACCTGATCATTACAAAGTTGTTGGTGGCCTTGAATGCCGAGAGGAGAATAAAGCAGAAGGGACCTTAAATGCATAAATCAGAAGCCTAAAACCGCCTCCATACAGATTTTTAAAAATTTTAGAATTCTTACTTTCTGTCTTTGAATAATATTAAATATCAGCTCTAAGGCAGAAGAATGGTAAAGGTAGGCAACTGAGGTTAAGTGACTTGCCCAGGATCACATAAGCTGGGAAGCTTTTGGGGTCAGATTTGAATCCAAGTCCTCCCGACCCCAGCCCCAGCACTCTTTCCACTGAGCCACCTAGCTGCCCCTCTCATATACCCTTTATTTCTATAAAAAAGAGTGCCAAGGAGATGGTCAGACTACATATGTGTGCATATTATTGTTGGTCAGTCTTTTTGTTCACGTTTGATTCTTTGTGACCCCATTTTCGGTTTTCTTGGCAGAGACAATGGAGTGGCTTGCCACTGACTTCTCCAGCCCATTTTACAGACAAGAACACTGAGGCACTTAAGTGACTTGCCCAGGGCCATAAGCTTTGTTGAGACCAAATCTGAACTTGGGAAGATTCATCTTCCGGACGCTAGCCCTAATCCACCATCCTACCTAGGTCGTTTGTGCTTTTAACATTTTCTGAGTTCCTCTACAAAATAAGCATAACAATTCAGGAGGGGACTCATTTGGATATTTGAATTTCTCATCACGTAAGTTTAAAATGTATAAAAAATGTAAAAATGAAAATATGCAAAAATGACTTTGTATTTTATTTTTTGTAAAGCCCAACAACAACCGTTTCTTTTCTGCTTATATTCAAAAATAATTTTTAAATATATCAATTTAGACACATCGCTTCCATATAATCAGTCAAAAACATACCTCATTATAATCATTCACAACGATTTCCCCAATTATTAAATTATATTTATTCCACACAAAGGCCTACAATGACAACACACTTTTAATACTGAAAAATAAGGAAGACAAAAAGTTTTGGCGTGGGTGTTGACATGAAAATTAAAAGTGATTAAAGGAGACGACCAATACCTGGATACATTACCTTGACATTCTCGAGGAGTGCCTCCTCTCTGCCTAAGCCCGGGCCTATGACGATGGTATGTAATCTGGGTAGCCACTTCTCAACTTCAGGAACAGCATGAGGACTATCCCTGCACGGGGAAAAGGACAAAATGACTTACATTTAGAACCCTGAGGCAGCATTTCATCGCTCCATTGAAGTCCTAAGATGATGCTTTCGAGCGGAGGTGTCTGAAAGCGACACTGAAGGTCCCAGAAAGTCGGGAAGCTTTGGAGTCAGGCCCCGTGATTGGCCAGATGCACCTGTCAGCCCAGGGCCAGCCTAGCAAGCTCGGGAAGGCTCCCCATCAAAGGCCATGAATCTCTGTCCGCATTCGCTCATGGAGACCAGCGAGGGCGGCTGAAAGGGTTATAACCCCTTTCATGCGTGAGTGCAGGGGATATACACACTGAGGAAAGTGCAGATTCGTGAGCTACGTGAGAAATTCAGAATCCCCACACCGAATATTAAGACAAGATTAGAGCAAGAAATTACTGACGGGGCAGCTGGGTGGTTCCGTAGATTGGGAGGGAGGGAAAGAGAAAAGGAGGGAAGGAGGGAAGAGAGGGAAGGAGGGAAGGAGGGAAGGAGGGAAAGAGGGAGGGAAGAGAGGGAAGGAGGGAGGGAGGGAAGGAGGGAGGGAGGGAAGGAGAGGAGAGGAGGGAAGGAGGGAGGGAGGGAAAGAGAAAGGGAGGGAAGGAGGGAAGGGAGGGAGAGAAGGAGAGGAGAGAAGGAGGGAAGGAGGGAGGGAGGGAAAGAGAAAGGGAGGGAAGGAGGGAAGGGAGGGAGAGAAGGAGAGGAGAGAAGGAGGGAAGGAGGGAGGGAGGGAAAGAGAAAAGGAGGGAAGGGAGGGCGGGAAGAGAGGGAAGGAGGGAAGGGAGGGAGAGGAGAGAAGAGAAGGAGGGAAGGAGGGAGGGAGGGAAAGAAAAGGAGGGAAGGAGGGAGGGAGGGAGAGAAGGAGAGGAGAGAAGGAGGGAAGGAGGGAGGGAAGAGAGGGAAGGAGGAAAGGAGGGAAGGGAGGGAGGGAGGAATATTTTTTCAAAGTTGGGGTACCGAAGATAGCACAACAGAGTGGGAAAAGGTCTGGCTCTAAAGTCAGAAGATTGCCAGCATTTAACGCAGTGCTTGGCACACAGGAGGTGCTTTCAAAATGTTTACTGATTTACTGACAGGTTTTAAAGTACTCGCTGATACTTAGTGACCTTCAGGCAAGTCACTTGGCAATAGAAGGGTATTTTTGAAAAGACAGGAGATGCAACATGACCAATATGGAAATGTTTTACATGATATCAAGTGTATAAACTATACCGAATTATCTTCTCAGGAAAGGAAAGGAATGAGGGAGAAAATCTGGAACTAAAAAATTTTTATTATTTTTTAAAAAACCTTTACCTTCTTTAAATATCAAATCTAAAACAGAAGAGAGGCAAGGGCTAGGCAATTGGGATCAAATGACTTGCCCAGGGTCACATAGCTAGGAAGTGTCTGAGGCCACATTTGAACCCAGGTCCTCGTGATTCCTGGCCTGGTGCTCTATCCACTGTGCTACTTAGCTTAGACAATAGTTTTCTAAAATTTTTAGTTCCAGGACAGCTAGGCAACCTTTTCCACCTTGACACCAACACATGACAAACTCAAATTCAAGTGTAGGGAAAGTCCAGCTCTTTCCACTACAAAATGCTGCCTCACTTAATAGACTACTTGCTGTTATTCCATTGTTTCAGTCGAGTTTGACTCTTTGGGACTCCATCAGAGGCTTTCTTGGCCAAGCCACTGGAGCAGTTTGCCTCTTCCTTCTCTATCCGACTTGCCCGGGTCCCAGGCAGTCAGTTTTTGGGCTCAGGTCTTCCCCCTCCGGGCCTGGTGCTCCATCCGCTGCCGCCTCGCTGTCCCTACCCGACTATAAGGAAGACCAAATATGCACAGTCTTACAGCGGTGCCTGGCCTACTGCCAAACCACTGAACTTTGTCAGTTTCCAAATTTAATCACAAGAAAAATGCAAGCAAAAGGAAGTTTCTTCCAGATCCTTTAACTGTTTTGAGCAGATGCATTTCAGAGTTCTTTGAATGACCCCAACCTTCTCCCAGAAACAAGACCCACTTTCCTAATGCCAGGGTTCTTCTGGGGTCAGACAGCCTCCCATCTGGGAACAGCCCAGGCCCTTGGAGAAAGGAAAGTGACGGTCACCCAAAGGGCCATGAAGAGGTGGCTGGGAGAGAGGACTTCTGAAGTGGCAAAGAAATAGCTGAACAAAAAATGAAGGGAGGCCGGTCCCCCAGCTAGAGCAGGAGTTAATCCATGGACAGAAAGCAATCAAAGACGTGTCCAAAACACTGGTGGAGCCCCTTGGGGCAGACTTATGGAAGGATGCAGACACGAGTAGTTATAATCTCTGCATCTGTCACTCTGGGGAGCATCTCACTGATGGGAGCCCAGGCCGATGTGAGCAAAGCATCTCCTTTCTTCTTTCTTGGTCACTATAGGAGACGCGTTTTAGCATCAGGAGACGTGAACTGTATTTTTTGTTCATTTTCCTTTAAAGTATCTTATTGTCTTCTCTTTCCACTGTGTCTTCTCCCCTACTGAAGAATCCTTTTTTTAAAGAACTCACCCAGCACTCATATGAAAGGCAAAACAAATTCCCATTCTTATCCACGTCCAAAAATGCACGTCTCATTCTGAAGTTTAAGTCCATTTGGCAGAAGGTGGGGGTAGGGTTCGTCATCAGTCCTCTGCACTTAGGGCTGTTCATCGTGATATGAATTTTGCCGTAGTTTTCTTACTGGGGCGGCTTCAGAGAGGCACCCTTCTATTACTATTAGCATTCCAGAAAGGGAAAACAAAACATTAAAGTCACATCTGTAATAGGAAGAGGACGTTTGCAAAGAGACTGTGCAATGCAGACGTCCTCTTCCTATTACACATCTGAATAAAACTTGGAGATTGAAAGACGCATTGTGGCAGCAGGAGCCCTAAAGGAAAAACTCAGCTAGGCATGAATGTCAGGTCAAATCTACACACTACATCACTGAACTTCAGCTTCGGAAGGGACCTCAGCAAGCATCTTCAAATGACTACTTGAGGGCCGAATCACTGGGTTTTGTTTTTAGGAGGGAAGCTAAGAATGGTTTTTATGTTTTTAAGTACTATAAAATAGTATCAAAAAAATAGAAAAACCATCCGGATCTAGTCTCCCTCATTCCCAGATAAAAATCCCTTCAACAATTTATCTGGAGTAAGGGGGAAAACAGCTGGGTAGCTCAGTGGATTGAGAGCCAGGCCTAGAGACAGGAGGTCCTGGGTTCAAATCTGGCCTCAGACACTTCCCAGCTGTGTGACCCTGGGCAAGTCACTTAACCCCCATTGCCTAGTCCTTACCACTCTTCTGCCTTGGAGCCAATACACAGTATTGATTCCAAGAAGGAAGGTAAAGATTTAAAAAAACAAACAATTTATCTGGCAGCTTTGATCCAGCTATACCACTACTGGGTTTATATCCCAAAGAGATAAAAAAAATGTACAAAAATATTCATAGCTGCGCTTTTTGTGGTGGCAAAAAAATTGGGAAACAAGAGGGTGTCCCTCGACTGGGAAATGGCTGAACACATTGCGGTATCTGGTGGTGATGGAATATTATTGTGCTGTAAGGAATGATGAACTGGAGGAATTCCACGTGAACTGGAAGGACCTCCATGAACAGATGCAGAGTGAAATGAGCAGAACCAGGAGAATATCGTACATAGAAAGTGAAACACTGTGGGACAATCAAATGTAATAGACTCTGCTACTAATAGCAATGCAATGATTAAGAATAATCCTGTGGAACTTATGAAAAAGAACGCTATCCACACTAGAGAAAGAACTATGGAAGTGGAAACAAAAAAAAAACCAAAAACATGATTTATCACTTGGTTATATGGGTATATGATTTGGGGTTGTGGTTTTTAATATTACTCTATTACAAATATGAATAATATGGAAATGGGTTTTGAGTAATAAGGTATATATAAACCAGTAGAATTGCTCATCAGCTCTGGGAGGTGGGAGGGAAGAGGAGAGAGAGAGAACATGAATCATGTAACCATGGAAAAATATTCTAAAAAATAAATAAAAAAATAACATGGGGAAAAAAAAACAATTTATCTGGCCAGTAATCATCTAATCTTTTCTTGAGAACCCACAATATAGCATCCTACCACTTTCTGAGGCATCCCATTTCATTTTTGGATAGCCCTAAGGAAAACATGCATCAGATGATTAGAATGTATAAGAATAAGCAGTGAACCTGTGATTTCAATGGTATACAGAATGGCCACAAAAGCAAATTTCCTTTACCAATGCAGGTAAATACCATCTCCCAAACTTTTAGACACACACTGAAGAAATATTAAGTGACTAATTCTAGAATCATACCACCAGAAAAGTCAGAATCAGGACTTGAACTCAGATCTCTCTAGCTTAGAGGCCAGCTTTCTTTCTACTACAAAATACTGTCTCTCAATAGAGTATAAGGGGAATCAATTATACACAATTCTGGCTCAAATTATGGAAGTGACGAGTAAGAACACTGATCACATTTTCAATTTGGGGAAGCAATGATTTAATTTTTTGGAGTATGCTCTCTCTTCCTAAGGAATAACTTACCTAACCTTTAAATGTTTTTATTCTCATTTCATTCAACTGAGAAAAGTAGTTGCATTTATATAAAAAAGGCCATAGAACAAATAAATGCATATGAAACAATGAATAATAGCCAGGGAAACAAATTATAATGTGAATGATTAGAGTGTTGCCTATAATTCTACAGACAGGACTAATTGGTTAAGTAAGAGATCCTACAGTTAATTAGAGCTATTTGTAGCTGGAGTAAATGGAAATGTATTTGTAGTTCCACAATTATATTAGACTTTCACAAAGAAGCTTATGGGTTTCCCAAAATAAGAAACAGTGCAGCTAATTGTTCTCCACTCTCCCTCCCCACCCTTAACATATCCACAGTCACCTCAAAGGTGATCATTACAATCCAAGCTGTCTACATGTTAATTATCATCTTTAATTATCCACAGTAATTTTAACTCCAAGGATGGCTCTTTCATTCTGTTACCCAGCACAGACCTGCTGGTGTTTGCTCAGGAAATGCAAATTAATTTTAATTTCAGACAATGCAAAACATAATTAAGAAGGAAGATTTGTTAACATAAAATCATAATGCATGACAAAGGGGAAAAAAACTGGAATCATTCCTGCTGTGAATTAACTCACTGATCTCTTCCTCTTAGCATTAGTTTTCAACTTAGGGTTCATGAACTTGTTTCTATATTAATCTGATAATTGTATTTCAATAACATTGGTTTCCTTTGTAATTCTACTCATTTAATTTTTTTCTTGTTGCTGTTACTAGAATCCTTTATTCCTCTTTGTTGTAGATCTGTTGGTCTACTGATATACTTTCCTTTTTCTTAACCAATACCAGATATTTTTGACAGTTGCTTTTTTAAAATACAGTTTCAAATCTGGTATTGCTAGACTTCCTTCCTTTACATTTTTATTAATTCCTTTGATATGTTTAATCTTTTGTTCTTTTAAATGAATTTAATTATTATTTTAGCTCAATAAAATTTTTTTTGTAATTTAATTGGGATGGCATTGAATACGTTTAAGTAGGGTTGTCATTTTAATTATATTGGCTCTGTCTACCCATGAACAATTAATATTTCTCCAATTATTTACATCTGACTTTACTTGTGTAAAAAGTGTTTTACGTGCATTTAATTTTAGGCATTTATAAACATTATTCTGAGAAAGGGTCCATGGGCTTCACCACATTACCAAAAGGATCCATGACCCAAAAAAGGTTAAGAACTCCAACCTTGCCATAAATAATCCATTTTCCTACAATCAACCCAAGAATAGTTTCCTATTTATTTAGTACAATCAGGGAATGTATGTTTAATTTAAATGAAAAATTATAATTAACACGTGATAACAAGGATTACCGATTCCAAAAATTAGAGCACAATGAAACACTTTTATATATATATATATTTTTAATACCCTCAATATTTTTTCTCCTCTAATTGCTATTGCTAGTGTTTCTAGTACAATGTTAAATAATAGAGGTGATAATGGGCATCCTTGTTTCACTCCTGATCTTATTGGGAAGGCTTCTCGTTTATGCCCATTGCAGATGATGTTTGCTGATGGTTTTAGGTATATACTGTTTATTATTTTTAGGAAAGGCCTTTCTATTCCTATACTTTCTAGTGTTTTCAATAGGAATGAGTGTTGTATTTTATCAAAGGCTTTTTCTGCATCTATTGAGATAATCATGTGATTTTTGTCAGTTTGCTTGTTAATATGGTCAATTATATAGATAGTTTTCCTAATATTGAACCATCCTTGCATACCTGGCCACAGTGAATAACCCTAGTGATCATTTGCTCACGTCTTTTTGCTAGTGTCCTATTTAAGATTTTTGCATCTATATTCATTAGGGAGATTGGTCTATGGTTTTCTTTCTCTGTTTTTGACCTGCCTGGCTTTGGAATCAGTACCATATTTGTGTCATAAAAGGGACTTGGTAGAACTCCTTCTTGGCTTATTCTGTCAAATAGTTTGTATAATATTAGGATTAGTTGTTCTTTGAATGTTTGATAAAATTCATTTGTGAATCCATCTGGTCCTGGGGAAACACTTTTATACTAAAACTATAATAAATAATAAATCTTTCTTCGATCAAGCAGAAAAAGCATTTCAAATGTTCAGAGACTTGGAGTCATCATTATGAAGATCAATGAATAGCTTTTAAGAGTCCTACCAAAGAATACAAACTTTTCTGATAGTTTTAATATATCAATTAACCCAGAATTCAATCACTTAATAAGCACTGATTGGCAAGCACCTTGATGCTAAGTATATACCCAGAAACACATAATGAACTTCCATTTAGATAGAATCTCTTATGATTCACACACATATACACATACAGAAGAACAGCGTGTTTAGAATCAATGTGAAGATGTCATGGTATGAAAAGTCCTCCCGGAAAGACCTGCTATGAATCTGCTATGATTCACCCCAAGCAATATTAGAAGTTTGTCTGGGAAATGGAGAGGTTAGATAACTATCGAATGGTCATACAGATGTAAAGCAGGACACAAACCCTAGTCGGATGCCACGTGCAGCCCTCTGTCCATTATACGTTATATTACTATAATAATCAAAGATGAACATTGTGGCCACATCCTCTACTTTAATATGGTTCAGAAAACAAGTTTGCTGTGAAAATTATGTTTCACCAACTTGGGATCCCTCTCCCTAAATGAATGATTTCTTACATTAGTTTTGGAGGTATGTTCTCCCTTCTCAAAGAATAGCTAAACCTTTAAGTATTTTTGTCTCCTATTTTATTTAACTGAGAAAAGTAATTGCATTGATATTAAGATGGCCACAGAACAAATAAATCCATAAGACACACTGGATAATCACATTAGCTTTAGAATTCTATATCACATTAAATAAATTTTTTTCTATTCCAAATTTTCTCCCGCTCCACTGAGAAGGAAATAGGATTGCTTTATAGAAATGAGGTCATTCTGTATTTGCTTATAAAAACACCTATCAACCTCATGTCTCTCAGTCTTGAAGAGTACCACAACCACAAAACAAAAGGAATCAGCCCCTTTCTTAATTCTCCCTATTTTCATGGGTCATGAGGAAAGTTCTTGACCTTCGACCTCCCTAGCCAGGCCCTGGCCCTGCAGGACCTAAGGCCTAGACCCAGATTGGAGAACCCATACCGACCCACTCATGACATTATTTCACATCACCTGCCCCTCTTCCCAGCAGCCCAATAGGAGCATGTACTCCCCTCCCCCTCTCTCCCCAAGCTGAGGAGATTCCACCCTTCACCCATCCCTCTGCCCAGAATCCAATGGGAATGCTTGCTCCCTCCTCTGTGTGGGGTGAGGGGGGAAAGAGGGCATGTGGCACTTGGTGGGGGGGGCATGGCATGCTATCTCTAAAAGGTTCACCATCACTGACCTAGCCAATGAGGAGAATGAATATTATGCTGTATTGTTTAATGACCAAGATGACTCTGGAACCCATCCAAGCCCCATTTCTCCACCTGGCTCAAAAAGAGATTTCTCCCAGTCAGCGCTAATGGCCCCATCCAGGAAAGTGACCCCTTGTAGCCCCCAGCCTTGGATGCAGTTTCCCACCAACACTCTGGGGTCCTCTCCCCGGCCCAAGTCTGGGTTGATGTGGCCTCTGTGGTGAAGACCAAGGGGGGAGAATTCTGCTTGGTGCTTGGATGGTGTTTTTGGGAAGGAGGGGCAGCCGAGTGCTCTAAAACAATGAGTTTTCCTTAATGGTCAGAGGCCTATCTGCTTTCCCCTACCACAGCAAATCCTAAGGTTTTCCTACTCCCCTGATCCCCACTTCTTTGGGGTCTTCCTCACTGCTGATCTCAACTCAAGACCTCTGACTCCAAATTTAATACTGTTTCCACTTTACAACTGTGTACTCTCAAGTCCATCGGAACTGGGGGAAAAAAAGAGATGTTTATTATCTGTGCATGAAATGCTAGAATCAGAATTTTGCTTGTTTAGTTCATTCATAAACCCCAAGCTTATTATCTGTCCAGAACACTGGATCAATTCCAAATTAAATTCAAAACAGATTATGTGATCTAAATAGTATGGATCATATCACTAAAAATCAGAGGTGAAGCAGAACATGGACCTTTCACAGACATGTAACATATACATTCTTAGGCAAATAAAAATGTATGTTAGATCCAGCCATAGCACTACTGGGCTTGTACCCCAAAGAGATAATAAGGAAAAAGACTTGTACAAGAATATTCATAGCTGCACTCTTTGTGGTGGCAAAAAATTGGAAAATGAGGGGATACCCTTCAATTGGGGAATGGCTGAACACATTGTGGTATATGTTGGTGATGGAATACTATTGTGCTCAAAGGAATAATAAAGTGGAGGAATTCCATGGAGACTGGAACAACCTCCAGGAAGTGATGCAGAGCGAAAGGAGCAGAACCAGGAAAACATTGTACACAGAGACTGATACACTGTGGTACAATCGAAGGTGATGGACTTCTCCATTAGTATCAATGCAATGTCCCTGAACAATCTGCAGGGATCTAAAAAACACTACCCACAAGCAGAAGATAAACTGTGGGAGTAAAAATACCGATGAAAAGCAACTGCTTGACTACAGGGGTTGAGGGGATATGACTGAGGAGAGACTCTAAATGAACACTCTAATGCAAATACCAACAACATGGAAATGGGTTTGAATCAAGAACACATGTGATACCCAGTGGAATTGCGCGTGGGCTATGGGAGAGGTGGTGGGAGGGAGGGGAGGGAAGAAAAGAAAATGATCTTTGTTTCCAATGAATAATGTTTAGAAATGACCAAATAAAAATAAAAAATAATAAAAATAAAAAAATAATTAAAAATGTATGTTAGATGTGTTCTTAGGCAAAAATAGGGAATTATAAAAGATAAAAATAGATATTTTGATTACATGAAACTAAAAAGCTTTTGAAAAAATGATGCATCTAGGATAAGGGAAAAAAAGATATTCAAATAGGAAAAAAAATCTTTGTATCTAATTTTATAGATAAGGATTTAGCAAACCAAAACATATAGACAACCGTATTTCAAATGAAATTGAAAGCTTTTACAAAACAAAATTAATGTTATGCCAAGAAAGGAAGAAGTCAACTGTGAAAAAAATCTTTGAATCAAATATTTTGATAAGGGCATGATATCCAAAATACCAACTGTGAGATTTATTTTTTATATACTGCATTAATTCTAATATATTAGGGAGAATTACTGTTTATTTCTGCATCTGGGATCTGGGTCAGAGATACCATTTAGTCTGCTACTTTTTGCATTTCCTTTGTCCTTGGGAATCAATCCCAAAGAAAGAAACAGAATTTTGTTAATAGATGAAATGAAAAAGAGTCCTTTTCCAGCATATGTCCACCTGTGGAGATGGGGAGGGGTACATAGATTGATAGGCCACCCCTTAATTAGCCATCACCAATTAAAGATGTCTTGGGATGTTCAAGGAAGGGACTGAAGAATGAGCTCCTAAAAATCTATTTATTAGGCTTCCTGACTCAGCTTGGGTTGTCCCCGGTGCCGAGAGAACCATAGAGACCTATATCACTTTATAAGTTATGATGCTAGCCTAACCAATAAACCTGATATAATCTATATACTTAGAGTTTTACCCAAAAGTCAGCCTCTTGAGATAATTTTAATCATAACACAAGTAACAGAAATATATAAAACCAAGAGTCATTTCCCAACACAGTAAAAGGATATGAACAAGCAATTCTCAAAAAGAATTGCAAACTATTAATGATTATATGGAAAAAAATGTTATATAATAAGAGAAATAAAAATCAAAATAAATGATCACAACCAGCAAAATGGCAAAGATAACAAAAGATAAGAAGAGTCAGTGTTGGAGAGATTTTGGAAAGAGACAGGCTTGTGCATTGTTGGTGGAGCTGTGAAAAAGTACAACTAGAATTATGTGAATCAAGTGACTAAAATGTTCATATCTGTAACCCAGAGATTATCAGGTACCTGCCTCATAGAAGTCATTGGCAAAAAAAAAGAGGTCCTCATATTTATTAAAATATTTATAGTAACACTTTTTTTGTGGCAGCAAAGAACTGGAAACAAAATAGAGGGATGTCTGTTGATTTGGGAAAGATTAAACTAATTATGGTACACAAATTAATGGCATATTATTGTGCTGACAAAAACAGAGCCAAGAAAATCTCCACAATAACTACAACACTATAAATGGAATAAACTATAAAATAACTTAAAATGAATGCTCAAAAATTAAAAAGAATAAGTATGGCCCCAAAGATACATGAGATGATACCTCTCATGGGTATAGAATATTGCATATATTTTCTGATTTCTGATGTATCAAATGATTTTGCTGATTGCTTTTTCTCTTCCTCTTTAAAAAAATTCTATGTTCTATGAGATGACTTAGGAAGGAGAGGGAAGGATTATGGGGGTGGGGGATTTAAGGAATGTAAAAAAAAACAAAAGATATCAAAATTATTTTTAAAAAGTGAATACATGGGACAGCTAGGTGGCACACTGGATAAAGTGCCAGGACTCAAGTTGGGAAGACCCGAGTTCAAATGTGACTTCAGACACTCCCTAGCTCTGTGATTCTGGGGGAGTCACTTACCCCCGTTTGCAGAGCCCTTGCCCTTCTGTCTTAAGGAGTTGTTACTAAGAAGGAAGATAAAGGTTTGTATTTCTTTTTAAGTGAATACAAAGATAATTTTAAAGAAGAAAGTATAGGATGGTTAGGGGACAATCATGAATTCAGACAGAAGCGAGAGAAGCTGAGCATGGGAAGAATCAGGGGGAAAAATACACTCAACTGACAAAGTGAGCCTGCAAGATGTTTTTCTAAGAGCTGTGTAACTGGAAACATTGCTCAGCAGTGAGCTAATTGGGTAAGAAAGGCCAAGTCAGAAAAGAGAGTTGACCAAGCCAATTAGGGTCTGTGGCTACTGGAAGATTACTGAAGGAAAGCTATATGGGCTTTCTATCTACATTCTTGCAACATCTATAAATCTCTAGGGGAACCTCTGTTGCACTCTACAGCTTAAGGGGGAAGGAGAAGAGTAAAATGGCTTTACAAGTATCTGGCATGAAATAGACTTAGACCAAGATCTCCCACCATATCCCACAATAAGCCCCAAATAGATATATTACCTAGACATAAAAGAGATATCATAAACAAATTAAAGAAAAAATATCTTGAACAACCATAGAAGTGAGAAGAATGTATGACCAGACAAGGGACAGAAAGGATCACAGAAGAGAAAATGGACCATTTTTGCTAATCAAACTGAAAAGGTTTTACACAAAACTGATGAAGATAAAATGAGAAGGAAAATAGTTAAATGAGCAAAGATCTTTCTAGCAAGTTCTTCTGAAAAAATTCTCTTTCCAAAATACACAACTGATTCAAATATGTAATAATGACACCCATTCCTTCATAGAAAAATGGACAAGGCAAAGAAACAGGTAGCTCTCAAAGGAAGATAATCCAAAAAATCAACAGCAAGCTCAAATAATTGAGGTTTTACCTCTAACCTTTAAGATGGACAAAGATAATTAAAAAAAGAAAAGAAAATGACAGTTGATGGAGGGGTTAGAGGAAAACAGATGGTGGAGCTATGAATTAATCAGCTGTGAATTACTCTAGCTATTCTGGAAAGTAATTTGGAACTATGCCTGTAGGGCAGAGATCAAAGGAATAGGGAAAAAAAGACTCATACAGACAAAAATATTTATAGTGGCTCTTCTTGTAGCAAAGAACTGTAAAGGAAAAGGATACTCACTTCTTGGGGAATAGGTGAACAAATTATGGCATACTAATATGATGGAATGTTGTTGTACCACAAGAAATAACAAAAGGGACATTTGAGAAACTTGAAAATACTTTTACAAACTGATACAGAGTGAACAGAACCAGTAGAACAATTTGGAAAGTCTTAATCTCTGATCCATGATGACCAACCACAACTCCAGAGGTCAGGAGATGAAGCATGTTAGCCATTTCCCAAGCTGGGTGATGATTTCAAGTTGCAGAATAAAACATACATTTTTAGATGGTGAAAATATGTGAATTTTTGTCTATGCTTATTTGTTTCAAAGGCTGTGATTACCTCCCCCCCCCCCAATTTTATTTGATGTAGGAGTTTTGGAACTTAACCCCCACTGCCCAGCCTTTACCACTCTTCTGCCTTGGAACCAGTACACAGTATTGATTCCAAGATGGAAGGTGAGGGTTTAAAAAAAAAATTCAGGGAAGGAAATAGAAGAGAGTTCAGAAGGAAACACAAACAAGCAAAACAGATTTGAAAGTAACAATTCATTGTATGCACTAAAAAAATCAAGCTACAGGTAATAGAGATTCAGAGTTTCACATATAATCTTCCTTATATAAAAATCTCTTTGGGGGAGAGTGCTTCTTAAATTTGAAATAAAAATAACCTTTTTTTTTTTTGAGGATCGGGATTATAGCTGTTTTGAGTTAAACTGAGATTTTTCTCAAAGAATATAGCATTTTCTTAGCATCCTGCCAAGGGAAAATGAATGCTAAGAGAGCGCTTGACCCTGCCTCAGTGGCCTGGGAGGAGCAGACAAGTAGCTTTGCCCAGGAAAGGAGCTTTAAGACCAGAAAGGAAGTGGCTACCGATGGATCCAGACTAAAATGTCCTAAAAAGGTCAAGGAAATGAAGGCCTCCTAGCCAGTCATAAGCAGTCCCAGGCCCTGGGCTCAGGTTTCTATATATGCCCACTCTGCAGTATGGGCACTGAGGAGACTGGAGAGTGTGACCCAGGTTTATGGATGTTTGTTTGTTAGGATGTTGATTGTTCTTGTCTGGCCTTCTGTAGAGGGAATGTTGAGATGATTTTTGGTTTTGTCTTTCTCACTTGGTAACTGTTTCATGTCTGGTAATCCATGGTGTTATTGTGACGGATTTTGTATCAATGGGAAACACATAGATGGGGCTCAAGAGTTAAAGTGGGAAAAAAAAGGGGAAGGAAACAGTATTTTCCCCCACACCGTGACTATCCTTAGCGTCCTAATCAAGTGGAGTAGCAGCCTCAGACTCAGGAGACATTCACAGACCTGCCAGCAAGAGGACAGCTTAAGGGCAGGTTCATTTGAATGAATCTCTAAGACATCTACAAAAGGATCACACAATCACAAATTAGACTTGAAATGATGGAAGAATCATAGAACCTAGAAAAGACCTGAAGTCACCACATGCCCAAGCTCAAGTCACATCCCTCCAAATCTTCTCAGTAGACAATGACCTATGTTACACCTTCTGTTGAAAAATATATATTTTTTAAACCAGGCACATTCACAATCTCCAAAATGATCATCAGAATGGTTGGTTTTTATGGTTTAGGGGCACACCATTCTAAAATATTTTGACTGTAAGGAAATACTTTGCAAATCTTTAAATTGGATGCCCTATTTAAAAATGTTTACAAATAAAAAAGGAAAATCTATCTGAAGGAAGATTTAACGACATTGCTAACCATTTTTCTATTCACAAAACTGAAAAGAGACAAATGGTATAAAAGCAAAAAGGCCCGGACCGATTCACAAGAGATCCAATCTTCCTCTTGCTCCTCCTTAAAATGAGAGCAACCTAAGTGACCCTCTCCCCTTGCCAGGAAATAAAAAGAATAAATCCCACAATATGCCTAAAATACTTAGAACTTCTGGGAATATACATGCTATACATACAAATACAATATCATTTCTGTTTTGAAAAGTGGACTAAGGAAAAACAACATACAGAGCATGAAGATAAGTGACTCCAAATATGCACTCACCAAAGAAGAAATTGAATACGAGAGCTAAGAGAAATGTTTGCCGGCCTAAGGAGAGAGATGCCGATCTGGGCTTTACATTTTAATTTTAGGTTTCATTTGGCGACTACTATTAGAAACCGCTCGGAAACTATTGCTCCTCCACAGTCACACCTAGCCTAAGAGCTGCAGACTGTGACTGGCATGTTGGCGCACTGATGTCTACCATAACAGGGTGTTGGTTGAAAATTACAAGATTAGCTCTGTTTTGGGATGACTGTTGGCAGTCTGTATTTAGCGAACATATGCTTACTTCCAATCACACCTACACTCAATTTGCATTTCTTAAAAGACATTCTACGCCAGAAGCAAATTTTACAGATTTCGTTATTCTTTTTTTCCCAAAGCCACAATCTAAAATAAACACATAGAATCCCAAATAATATCTCAGCAAGCTATACACAGGATAAATAGGAAATAATGAAAAGAAAACAATATTTTGGGATCATACAAAACTTAATTCCAAAGTGGGTTATATTTAGGGAGACAGAAGGATCCTGGCAACAGGTTGGTAAGAGGGTTTGTCAACAACTCATATCAATAAGCTCTTGTTAATAAGCATTTCATGCAGACAAGACCCTGCTTCTAAGTATTATTGTTCTCATGTCAGGCAGTAATGTGGTCCAGTTCTGAAAGGACCATTCCTATTCCAGACTAGACAGTCCTAATTCGTGAATGCTCTTGCTTTCTACAGAAGTTAAGGGTTAAAAAAAATTCTAAGAGACCTTAGAGAGTAATTTATTCTAATTCCCTCCCTCATTTTACATATAAGGAAATTGGGACGCAATTGGTTAAATGACTTGCCCAAAACCACACAGGAGGTGAGGGATTTAAACCTAAAGTTTTTAACATCAAAACTAGATCTTTTTTTTTATTATTATGCCATCAATCAGGAAAATTGATGTATGCTAAAACTGAGACTTCACATGGTAGGAACATTACTTTAAGAATTGGACCATGCTACCCCTGACATGAGAACCACAGTACTTGAACCCAGGGTCTTGCCTACACTAAATACTTAATAATTTCTCAGTGAGAAGAGTTATTGTTGACAAACCCTCTTACCAGTCTGTTACCAGGGTCCTTCTATCTCCCTAAGTATATAAACTCACTTTGGAATTAGGTTTTGTAAAACCCCCAAATGTTATTTCCTTTTGGTTATTTCCTATTTATCCTATATATAGCTTGCTTTGTATGTATTTGTTTGCATAATGTCTCCCCCATCAGACTGTAATCTCTTTGAGGACACAGAACTTTTTGCTTCTTTATGCATTCCTAGTGTTTAATGTAGTAGGCACTTAATGTTTATTAAATTGAATCAAATTCTCTAAACTTGGATTCTTTCTGCTTACTGAACAATTTGAGATGAGGAAAAGTATTATATTATTAAAATTAGATATTCTTTTAAAATGTACCCTGTTAAAAGTTATGTCAAAGTTTACATATTCTAGCTTTATAACTTAGGACTGATATTAAAATGATCATTGCTCTAAAAATGAAACAATCACAGATTAGTCATTTATTTGAGGAAATTTCCAACATAATAAGTCCATAGTGTGAATTTTAGTTTTACTCGACCCTGCTTAGTCTTTAGAATTCGAGCAACCAGGAATGTACACCCCCACTTAAGGATTAACTATAGGGGAGGATAGCCTATAACCAGTATGTGCTAGCAAGTGACAAATCAGAAACAACTGACAGATCCCCTGGGCTGTCCTAAGCCAAGCTTAAGCCACCATTGGTACATGTGAGACACAGGAAGTGATGTAATGAACTGCCTATATATTTCGCATTACTTCCTGTGAGGTTCTCTCTCTCTCCAAGACATTGGGAGCTTTTGGCAGCATTTGGAGTTCTGGCATGCTTGCAGCTTTGGCGGACTTGGCGTTGGAGTTTACTGAGAGGAGCTCTGTAGCGTGGTCTACGTGAGGCGATTTCCCTGAATGACCTTTGTGAATGAGAAGGCTTACTCCCTTTCCTTGACCTTCTGAAGATACTAGCCCCTGAGGAGGCCCCTCATCTTGGAGGAGGTCTTGTGGCTGGAAGCTGAGCTAGATTTAATCATCTGAGAAGGTCCCTTGGCTGAGGCCTCTGAACTCCCCCTGGCTTAGGCCAGGCCGGAGCAGATCTTCTACTCTTTCCCTCTTCTCCTTCTTAATTTCTTCCTTCTATTGTAAATAAACCAGCATAAAATCCCATATTGACTTAAGTATTTCATTGGGATTGAAATTAAATCCCTGGTGACCACTAAAATAATATATTTAGTCCAACCATAAATTTTTACACATACCAATAGGTGCCATTCTAATGTCCTCTGAAGCATTCATTTTTATTTTAACTTTTGATTTTTAAAAGTTTTATATCACTTATAATTTGCAGCATATCTCTTTTCTCTTCCTCTCCCAAAGAGTCATTCCTTATTTCAATAAAGGGGGGAAAAAATTGAGCAAAATTATCCAACAAATTGAAATAGTCTAACACTGGATTAAAGCAGTTTTTTTCCAATACGTTTTCCCACAGGGAAAATAGGTACATTAATGTATCGTTGGTAGTCTTGTGAATTGGTACAAGCATTCTGGAGAACAATTTGGAATTATGCCCAAAGGGCTATAAAACTATACATCTTCTTCAACCCAGAAATACTACTACTAGGTCTGTATTCCAAAGAGATCAAAGAACAAGAAAAGACCCAAATGCATAAAAATATTTCTAGTAGCTCTATTTGTGGGGACAAAGAACTGAAAACTGAGGAGATGCCCATCAATCGGGGAATGGTTGAACAAGTTGTAGTGTATGACAGTGATAGAATACTACTGTGCTACAAGAAATGACAGAGATAGTTTCAGAAAAACCTGGGAAGATTTATTGGAATTAATGTGAAGTGAAGTGAGCAGAACCAGGAAAACACTGCACACGGTGACATCATTTAATAATTATCAATTGTGAAAGACTTCACTATCATAATCAATAAAGTTCCAGAGAGAAGTCTTAAAAATTAGGATTCAGGGACTGAGAAGAAGAGGACAATTTCTCCAGAGCAAATGCAACTATTTGGAAGTGGGCCTGTGGTTTTAAATAATTAAAATTGACAAAAGGTCAAAGGTCTTCAAAAGACCTGGAAGTAACCTAAACGTTGCCCTTCCTCCAGCTCAAAGCATTAAGAGACCAAATAAACAAACAAATAGGTACAGAATTGGGGCTGCCTGCAGTGAACAGGAAAAATTCCTACTAAATGTTTTGCTGTTCAGTCACTTCAGTTGAGTCTAACTCTTGGTGATCTCATTTGGGATTTTCTTGGCAGACATACTGAAGGTTTGCTATTTCCTCTTCCAGTTCATTTTACAGATGAGGCCACTGAGGCAAACAGGATGAAGTGACTTGTCTAGGGCTGCACAACTAGCTTGCCATTTCCTTCTGCAGCTCATTTTCCAGATGAGAAAACTAAGACCAAAAGGGTCAAGTGACTTACCTAGGGTCATACAGTTAGTAAGTGTCTGAGGCCAGATTTGGACTAAGGTCTTCCTGCACTCCATCTGCTACATCACCTAGCTATACCCATCCTATGCTGTGTATACATTAAATATATTTTTACTTTTTTACACAAGAGATTTCATTTTATCACAAATTTTTCCGTAACTAAAGGCTCTCTATTTTTAAAAGGTGTCACACACCCAGCTGTATCTGTGTCCAAATACAACCCCGTAGATGTCCAGCTTTCCCACCCAAATCACAAGGACCTCATCCTGGGGTATCACTTAGCCTTGTGTAGCGTGGGTGACCTCTCATGGCGCACTTCCGCCACAACCACAGACACACACTGAGATGAGGGTCTGAGTCAGAGAAAGTAAACCACCTTCATCGGGAGGAAAAGGTTGGGAACAGAGGAACTAAGTGACAAAGGAAAGCGAGAGCAGCCTGCTGAGCCACGCGGTGCCCAAGCCACAGACCCCGGAGAGAGGGCGGAGGGACCCGTCTCTGTCCCAGAGGCCGGACTTCCAGCCTGAGCAGAAAGGACGGAAGAGCCGAGGGTCAGCCCAGCTAGGACACGACAGAGACCTTCCCGAATCTTCCTCTTTCAGCACTTAAATGATAATGACCAAGAGTGGTCCTAGAACTGGCGCTCTGCCAGGTGCCCATTTGTTGTTCTGGGAATGTTCTCAAGTTTCAGTCCATTCAATATTCATGAGGCATCTACTCCATGCAAGGCACTAGGCCGGGTCCCAGGGGTTCAAAGAGGCAGCGAGGCGGCCCCAGGGATAGAGCGCTAGAGGGCTGGAGTCGGGAAGACCAGGGTTCAAATCCAGCCTCAGACACTGACTAGCTGTGTGACTCTGGGAAAATCCTTTAACCCTGTTTGCTCCCTTTCCTTATCTATAAAATGAACTAGAGAAGGACATGGCAAACCAGGCTAGTGCCTGTGTCAAGAAAACCCCAAATGAGGTTCTGAAGCGTCAGACACCATTGAAATGATGGAACCAAACAAGAAAATCATCAGCTTTCCATCCTTTCCACCCCGGAAGCAGCATCTGCCTGTGTGTGGCAGAGGACAGGGCTCGCAGCAGGGAGCACCCACGACCCCCAAGGCTTTTAGCATCTGGCTCTGAGGCTTCCAGGGAGAGACTGTAGCACACTGCTTACTCCCCTTATTCCGTGCCTGAGCCACCTCCTTCCCTTCTCCTCCATGCTTCCTCTACTGCCTGGGCTTCCCGGTGGCTGGAGAGCTGGCCCGGGGGGCTGCGAGGACCCAGGAGCTGGGGACGCCCTCCTTAGGGAAGGTGCAGACCCCTCCAGTGGAGGGAGATACCAGGGAGCCGGGAGGCAGACAGCCTGTCTCTCTCCTGGGGCCATGCCGG
The DNA here is from genome assembly GCF_027887165.1 of Monodelphis domestica. Classification (NCBI taxonomy): domain Eukaryota; kingdom Metazoa; phylum Chordata; class Mammalia; order Didelphimorphia; family Didelphidae; genus Monodelphis; species Monodelphis domestica. The sequence continues at coordinate 181,244,881 of NC_077234.1, read as the reverse complement.
AAGCGGCCGGGAGAAAGCCCTGGAAAGGGATTCGTGGACTTCTATGACCTTCCCCTTTATTGTCTGGTAGGAGTAACACACTCTGCACCCCCAGGATGACAAAGAACCCCCTGGACACGCTCCATCAGCCCAGGCTTACCTGGAACAGAATGGAAGCAGCTGCTACAGGAGCTTTTTCTACTTGGGCAGGACAACAGCAGAGGCAGCCACTACGGACTCAACTTGTTGGATATTGGCTTATGCTCTTAATATTACATCCTACGGAACCCATGAGTTACCCCCTCTTTTCTGTGTTATGTAGATCAAATGAGAAAACACAAAGAGTTCTTTGCCAACTTTAGGCGCCCTCTCTCAATGCTAGCTATTTATTTATATTTTATTTCCTCTAGATGGTATTTTTGTCCTCACACACCTTCTTTCTGGTGTTCTGGTTTGTTGTTGTTCAGTCAATTGTGTCTGACTCTCTGGGACCCCATTTGGGGTTTTCTTAGTAAAGATACTGGAGTGCTTCGCTGTTTCCTTCTCCGGCTCATTTTGTAGATGAGGAAACTGAGGCAAACAGGGTGAAGTGGCCCAGCCAGGGTCACACAGCTAGTAAGTGTCTGAGGCCAGATTTGAACTCATGAAGATGAGTTTTTCTGATGTCAGCCCTGGTCCTCTCTCCCCTTCACCGTCTAGCTCGCCCCTTGCTGCTAATTTCCTTACATCTTCCCAAAGCAATTGGTATGGTGATGCATGCCCAGCAGTCACTCAGTAATTGCTTATTAATTTATTAATGGAAAAAAACAATTTCCAAAAACTCAAGGGAAGAATTTCTTTAAGTGATTCTGAACAGACATACTTACAGAACAGGATGAACAATCAGCTCCGGACTGTACGACTTAATCACAGGAGCCGCATCTTTAGTACAGAATACATGGGACAGATCTGCACCCTGGGAAATAAGGAGCAAAAGACAAAGCATTAATTTAAGCTAGTTCACCTACTCAATAACCAAGCTAGTTATCATCAACATCTCACTTAAAAACAAGAGAGTTAATATTGAATGAGTCACTAGGTGAAATATCAGAAGAAAAGAAACTTTCATCAGAAACTGTAGCTTTATTTTTCACGGGATGGGGGTCGTGGGGAGAGAATCTGAACCATAAAATGTCAGAAAACAATTGTCAAAAATGGCTTCTACATATCATTAAAAAAAGAAACTGGTTCTAGTCTTTTACTGGCACTTTTATTTGTGTAAATAGAGATAGGCATAATTAACATATATAATTATGGGGTAGAGAATATGTAAATTAAGAAGAATCAAAGCAAAAACAGCCTCAGGGAAAAAAGGATTTAAGATGTCTGTCATTACCTGAGAGGCTAATAAAGATCAAATTAAGCCTACATACAACATAGAAGGAGCACTGAACAACAAACCCCTCTGTTTCCAGTCCCCAAACATGCAGTGTCCGAAGACTAGCAGTTCCAATGTTTTTCATTTTTTAAAACTAGCTCTTGGTCTTTTCAGATTTGTGGTCACGGATATACGGGGTTTGCATTGTTTTATTTGCTGAAGAACTAATACTCTCAGAATTGCTGAATGCATGAATAAAAGCCAGGCTAAAAAGGCTGTAATTTCTTTAAAAAACAAAACAAAAGCTAGAAACCAAAGAAGCTTGTAAATGAGCAAAAATATCCTCATTTGAGGTATTTATTTAGGAAATTCAATACCAACCTTATAATGTCGCTCAGTTAAAGCAATATCAACAAATGGAATTCTGCCAAACAGTTTTCAAAAGAAGAATGGAAAATATTACAGACTTTTCATATTAATATGAAAGATTGCTTGAAATTACTAGTAAGAAAAATGAAAATTCAAACAAATGCTGACAAAACCTCACATCCAGCAAATTAGTAAAGATAAAAAAAGTGAAAATAATCCATGCCAGAGGGATTGCAGAAAAGGCCCATTAAATAACACTTGGCAGGGCTGTAAATAGGTAGATCAGTTCAGACCAATTATTCAGAGAGGCTCTTTTTGTGGCAGCTTGGTGGTATAGTGGCTAGAGTGCCAGGCCTGGACACTTACTAGTGGTGGGACCCTGGGTGAGTCCTTTAACCTATTTGCCTCAGTTTCCTCACCTGTAAGATAAGCTGGAGGAAGAAAAGGTAAACCATTCCAGTATTTTTGCACCCCCCCCAAAAAAAAACCAACAAAAAAATAAATAGAGACACAAAGAATAAGACAAGCCTAACTGACTAAACAACAATGAAGCTCTTTTTGTGTTAGCTAATAATCAGAAATGGAAGTAGATGCCTATTGACTAGTAAATGTCTAAACTATGTAGTACATGAATATAATTAAATAGCATTGTGACAAAAATTGATGCCTAGAAAAACTAATAGGAATCTAAAGGTAAGTTGGTGGTAGAGTAGATAGAGCTTGGACCTGGCCTCAGACAAGACTTGGTTTCAAATCCTGCCCCAGACACTAGCTTTGTGACTCTGAGCAAGTCATTTAATCTGTCTGCCTCAGTTTCACCATCTGCTAAATGGAGATAATAATAACACCTCTATAGCAGGGTTTCTGAGAGAATAAAATGAGATATTTGTAAAGTGTTGTGCAAACCCTAAAATGTGACTTGAATGTTAAATATGGAAGGGGACAGAACAGCATGACAATAACCAAAAGCCTGAATGCTACGTCATGACACTGACCAAGAATCCTGGCTTTGAAAAATGGCTAAGAAAATGTACATCACTCCCCATTTGTAGAGGTGGGATACTATGATTATGAAATATTGCCTACACTGTCAGACTCTGCGGATACACTTGTTAGTTGCTTCCCTCATGTACCATCTGTCCAACCAGCATAGAAGGTCTTAATTTGAAGTTTGAATTTGGTTCTTTATTTATTTATGTCTTGATAACCATATTATAGGGCTGGTTTCTCTTGCAATCCTGTTTATTTTTTGTTTTTAAAAAACATTTTATGCATCTAAAATATTATTCTGTGATGGGGTCCAAAGAGCTTCAGATAGCCAATGGGGTCCATAACATGAAAAAGTTTAAAAGCTCCTGCAATAGGTTCTTCCACAAAGACTACAGGTTCTATTATTGTATCTTTACTAGTCAAATGGAACGCTGAGAAAAGCAGTTCGTGCTTCTCCCAATGGAATTAGGGGGGAAAGTTTGTCTCTGATTTTCATTGATTAAAGATAAAAACAAACTATCAAGAAGACAGAAAGAAGGGGTGGAAATGCTTCTTTCTTGTGAAAACTGATCATTTATTTTATGAAGAAACAAAAGAAATCTATGCACACAATTAGTTAATAGTACGTCCTGAAGAGATTGCTACTGTGATGGCAAAATTGAGGAGAAAGAAAAAGACGAACAAATTCGTTCTCTTGGGAAATAAATTAACTCTTATCTTGATGAGAAATAATGAAAAAGTTTCCTGAGACACACTGGTTATAGTGAGTGAGCTGAATGTTTCCAAAAGAAAAAGCCATCTGCTGAAATGGTGAGCATTTGAGATAACTGGCTAAATTTTTTTGCACAACCAAAATATTGAAAATAACTTTTTGTCTTTTTTATTACTGATAGTAAATGATACATTCAGAAATGCTAATTTTTTTAAATCACAGAAGATTAAGGGATTTTTTTATATTGAGAAATAAGTGTAACTGCTATTGGAAAAGGAGGCTTCTCTAGTTTGCTGAATAAATAATACTTAATGCACTGGGGAGAGGGCTTAGAGGTTGCAAAAGTTTATTAATAAGACAACATTAAGAAGTGTTATAAGGAAAAGTTAAAGTTAAGGAGGAAAGTGTGTGTCTACAGAAGGCTAAGGCATGGGACAGCAGAGTAAGAATTCTGGAATTCTGCAAGGGGAGTTAAGCTGTTGCTAAGGAACAGTTGGGGCTTATGCTAGCTCTATTCTCTCTGGTTTAACTGGAAGGGACTAACTGCCTTTCCTTTCTGGCTGTCAGTCTACAGATAGCTTTCCCAAAGTTTATTCTTCTGATATTGGCCCTACATTTTAACATCGAATCCCACCCCAAATGACCCTATATTATAGGAGCTAAGTCAATTGTACAAAAAATCAAGCCATTCCCCAACTGATAAATGGTTAAGGGTCATGAATAGGCAGTTTTCAGATAAAGAAATCAAAACTATCAAATAAACACATGAAAAAGTGTGCTAAATCCTTCATAATTAGAGAAATGCAAATTAAAACAACTCTGAGGTATCACCTCACATCTAGCAGATTGGCTAACATGACAGCAAAGGAAAGTAATGAATGCTGGAGGGGATGTGGCAAAGTAGGGACATTAATTCACTGCAGGTGGAGTTGTGAATTGATCCAACCATTCTGGAGAGCAATTTGGAACTATGCCCAAAGGGCGATAAAAGAATGTCTACCCTTTGATCCAGCCATAGCACTGCTGGGCTTGTACCCCAAAGAGATAATAAGGAAAAATATGTGTACAAGAATATTCATAGCTGCGCTCTTTGTGGTGGCAAACAAATTGGAAAACGAGGGGATGCCCATCAATTGGGGAATGGCTGAACAAATTGTGGTATCTGTCGGTGATGGAATACTATTGTGCTCAAAGGAATAATGAACTGGAGGAATTCCATGTGAACTGGAACGACCTCCAGGAAGTGATGCAGAGTGAGAGGAGCAGAACCAGGAGAACATTGTACACACTGTGGCACAACCGAATGTAATGGACTTTTCTACTAACAGTAACGCAATGATCCAGGACAATCTAGAGGAACTTATGAGAAAAAACGCTATCCACATCAAGATAAAGTACTGTGGGAGCAGAAACACAGAAGAAAAACATATGATTGATCACATGGTTCAATGGGGATATGACTGGGGATTTTGACTTTAAAAGATCACTGTATTGCAAATATTAATAATATGGAAATAGGTTTTGAACAACGAAAAAAGGACAATATATGGATCAACAGCGGGGGGAAACCCAGAACTGGCCATATTCTTAAAAATTAAATTGGGCAGATGGAATTAAAGGACTCCATGAGCCATCAAGAAACAATAAAACAATGTGAAAACATGAAGAAATAGAAAAAATTGTGAAATATATAATTGGAAAAATAACTGATCTGGAAAATAGATCAAGTAGAGATAATTTATAGTTACTGGACAATGTGGAAGCCATAATAAAAAAAATGAGCCTTGACATTATATTTTAATAGAGGCCTAATATCTTAGATCCTGAAGACAAAATGGGGTTATAAAACTCTGCACATCTTTTGGCCCAGCAATATCACTACTAGGTCTATATCCCAAAGAGATCAAAGGAAAAGGAATAGGACCTCTATGTATATTTATAGCAACTCTTTTTTTTTTTTGTGGTGGCAAAAAAATTGGAAACTGAGGTTATGCTCATCATTTGAGCAATGGCTGAACCAGTTGTAGCATATGATTGTGATAGAATATTATTGTGCTATAAGAAATGATGAGGGTAGTGGTTTCAGGGTGAAAAAATGGCAAGGCTTATTTGAACTGATAAAAGGTCAACTGAAAAAAGCTGTGAGATCATCGTGCACAATAAGAGCAATGTTGTAAAGATGACCAACTGTGAAAGATTTGTCTGATCAATATAATGATCCAATTTCAAAAGACTCATGATGAAAAAAATATCTATCCAGACAGAGGATTGATCAATTCTGAGTACAAAGTAAGGTATAATTTTCTCTTTTTTTTCTTGCTTTTTTTAAAAATGAAAAATATGGAATTGTTTTGCATGAGTTCACATGTATAACTGATATAATACTTGACTTCTCATTGAATGGGGATGAAGTTGGAGGAAGGGAGAGAATTTGAAACTCAAAATTTTTAAATAAGAATGATAAAAAATAAATAATAAATTGAAATGTAAAATAAAAAATAAGACAATATTATAACATACCCCTAGATTAGTCTACATTTTAGAATAAGAAGATTAAATATATAATGAATCAGGTGTCTACCTGAAAGGAGACCAACAAGTGAAGAGTGGTCAGTTCTATTATGCATAGGGTTAAAATTTTTTTTAATTAAATTAAAAATTTTTTAATTTTTTGTTATAAGTTATGGGTAGAGGAAGGATATACATGGAAATTAAGATAATAAGGTAACATAAAATGAAAACAAAATTTACAAGGTAATTTTTTACTGAAAAAAATACAACAAAACTTGTTAGAACAAAACTTCAGATAATTTTAGCATTCCATAGTAAAACAAATACTTTATCCAAATTAATATCATCCAAATTCTCATTAAGACAGAGACATACAATTTAAAAATTTAAATGAACATACCACTTTGAGGGCTGAAATTGCTGCAAAGTATGGAGCCCCTGTGTACCTAAGAAAAAAAGTTTTAAATGTTTAAACTTAGTAGTCTTAGACTCTCCAGACATCTCCAGAATTCATTCAATAAAGTGATCACAATGGAGACCATGTGAAATGTAAAATTAAGTAAAGTAATAACTTTCCATCGTAGCTTACTGGATTGAGAGTCAAGCCTAGAGATGAGAGGTTCTGGGTTCAAATCTGACCTCAGAATTTCCTAGCTGTGGGACCATGGGCAAGTCACTTAAGCCCTCATTGCCTAACCTTTACTGCTCTTCTGCCTTAGAACCAACATACAGTATTGATTCTAAGATGGAAGATAAGGGTTTAAGGGGAAAAATGCTTTTGAATAATAATGAAAAATCTTCAGTATAAAACATGTGGGAGGGGAAACAACTTCTGTTTAATTCACTTTAATTTATTCTACAGGAGACTGCACTAGTTTACCTAAAATTTGAATAAAATATACCATATCTACCAGCATAGATGATTTGATATATATATATATATAAAGTGCTTTTCAAATCTTAAATCCTTGTATGTCAATTGTTATCAAAATGTACTCATGAAGTTCAAATATTAATTTTAACAACCAAAACATTAATATTTCTATGTTCTTCTGCCTAACTGGAAAATCAAATGCCACTTGAAAATTCTATATTAAGATAATAGTCAAATGTCTGATTTATTTTGGGGGGACGTTAAAGGAATAGACTCTTCAACCTGTGACTTCTCTTGTTTAGGGAAAACATGATAGAGAAATTCTTTCTACTAATGCAGAGCAGCAACTCATCTGTCACATAGAGAGAGACTCAGACAGTAGCCTGGGATACTGTCAAGGTAACTATGTGTCCCCAGATCCCAGAAATACAAAGATGTCAGAGAAGGACTTAGATTTTCCAGATTCTAAAGCTGCTCCTCTAGCCAATACACTGCACCATTCCAACTCTCAATAAGACAATAAAAGAATCAAGTAACATGATTTTAAACTTTTAGTCATATTGAATCGGTGGTCTTTCCGTCTGGTGGCTCATGAATTTCTTCTAGCTTCCTCTTATTAAGAAGGCTCTCCATAGGCAGCCTTTGACAGGGTTTCAGTGAAACTTGTAAGACTTGCATGAACTGATGCAGAGTGAAGTGGGCAGAACAAGAACAATTTCTATAATAATAACACTGTAAAAAATGAACTGCAGATCCCAGAGGATCAGCGATAACCATGCTACACACCTCTTGTCAGATAGGGGACAGGTTCAGGGCATCAATGTTTTTTGGACATGTTCAATCCAGAAATGTGTTTTCCTTGACCATGACTTCTTTTTTGATACAAAGGCTTTTGTTTTTGATGGTAGGGACAATGGCGGAAGGGGGAGAAATCTATTTTTGTTAACTGGAAAAAATATAATTTTTTAAAAAGCCTCTTTAAGGGAAAAAATGGCATTCAAAAGGTCTAGAGAATATTCTAACAAGAGCATAAGAAAGGTTTCACTTCAGAGATATATAAGAAACTGATTCATATCTTTAAGAATCGGAACTATTCTCCAAGTGACAAATGGTTCAAAGGATGTGAACAGGCAATTTTCAGGGCCAAAAATCCAAACTATTAATAAGCATGTGAAAAAATGCTTCAAATTTTGCACCCAATCAGATTGGCAAAGTTGACAATAAAGGGAAATGACAAATGCTGGAGGGTTATGGGAGAACAGATACATTAATGCTGTATTGATGGACCCATGAACTAATCTAAACTGTCTGGAAAGCACTTGGAACCATACTAAAAAAGTTATTAAACTGTGCATATCTTTTGACTCGGTGATGCCAATAGTAGCGCTATAACCCAAAGAGATCAAAGAAAAAAAGAATCCACGTGTATAGAAAGATTTATACTACCTCTTTTGGGGGTGTCAAAGAACTGGAATCTGAAGGGGTGCCCGTTCACTGAGAAATGGCTAAAAGAATTAGTATAAAAAGGTAATGGAATACTACTATTGGCCTTGAAGAATGCTGAAAGGGATGATTTCAGAGAAACTGGAAAGCTGTGTATGAACTGATGCAGACTGAAGTGAGCAGAACCAGGAGAATGACTTATCCAATAACAATATTTTAAGGGCAGCTTTGAATGGATTAGGAAAATGGGAGGACCAACCACAATTCCAGAGGGCTTGTGATAAAACATGGTTATTATCCCTTCCTGATAGAGAAATGACAGACTTGCAAAGTACAAAATGAAATGGAATTTCTTTGGACATGGCTGATGCAAGAATTTGTTTTGCTTAACTATACATTTTTGTAACAGGATTTTAATTTTCTTCTTTTCTCAATGAGAAATATAGAAGAAGTGAAAGGAGGATAAGAGAGAAAAAAGCAGATTTTTCTTTGAAAATATGTAATTAAAAAAAACAGTATGAGAGAAAAAATCATTTTCAAATTTATTTATAGAGTCTTTTGTTACTTTTTTGGTGGCCTTTTGATGATTACATGAACTGAAGATCTATTTTCAAGACCGAATTTGCATATGTCTTATTAAGATTGATTATTTGGGAAGAAAAATTAAGTTCAGTTCCTCCCATGAATCTTAACCAAACATTAAATGGATGGGGCAGCTGGGTGGCTCAGGGGATTGAGAGCCAGGCCTAGAGATGGGAGGTCCTGGGTTCAAACCTAGCCTCACATACTTCCTAGCTATGTGACCCTGGGCAAGTCACTTAACCCCCATTGCCTAGCCCTTACTACTCTTCTGCCTTAGAACCAATATACAATAAGGATTAAAAAAAAAAAGATAAGAGGGTAGGTCCTTAGGAAAGTACTTGTTCACATTCCCACATTAGCAAATTCATTCATTTATTATGACAATAATTTTTTATATCACAATGGAAGGCTTTAAGATTATTTTCCTCTTATTCAATGAATCCTTCATCACTAAAAAGAAAATGGAATTTGAGAGTGAGAAGGAACTTATCTGGTGTAAAAAAGAGGATTTGCAATGCATGCAAAGGAATCCATTGGAATGTTACTTTTGATTGACAAATGATGTCCTTTGCACGCGTTGCAAATCCTCTCTTTTACACTGGTCATCTAGTATAATGGTATCAAACTCAAATAGGAGCTGGTCCCTGGGGGAGCCACATAATGACTTAGAAAACCATAAATGAACATTATCTACATTAGACCGTATTTTGTAAAATTGTGTCCAACAGTTCCCACTTTCATTTGGTTCAGGCCGCACTGGGGCATTTCGTGGCTATGCGTCTGACACTTCTGATCTCTTGCAAACCCCTCCTTTGACAGATGGGAAAATGGAAGCCCATCCAGAGAAAACTCAAAATGCCAGGAATCAGCTATATCACAGCTTCCTTCCCCTAGAGCGGAATATTTTTTTGAATTTTTTGTGTGTGTCATATTTTTATTTATTTCCTTAAGCATTTCCCAATGACATTAGAAAAATCCTTTGCCTTCCATCTTGGAATCGATACTGTGTATTGGTTCCAAGGCAGAAGAGTGGAATGGGCTAGGCAATGGGGAGGGGAATTAGTGACTTGCCCAGGGGCACATGGCTATGAAATATAAAGCTGAATATTTTAATATTGTCTTTGGAGAGGGAAAAAAAATTCATCACGTGGTCCTGAAAGTCATTTAAAATAACATGTTTCAAACATTTGTACTTACTCTTGACAGCCTCCAATAATGCCTATTCTTCCATCTTGACCTTTATGCTTTTTGGAAGTTAGAGGGGGTATGATGTTTCTCACCAGCTGAAAAATATTCTCCATGTCCTTTACAGAGTGTGCTTTGTAGAGTGAAAATGATCTCTCTAAAACTAAAAGAAAAAGGAAAATTAATCACTATTTCAGAAGAGTAAGTTTTCATTTTACTGTAAAGGATGTACAGACAAATAAAACAATTCCCATACGTAACAGAAACTTTCGGAAAGTTGATGATTAAAAAAAAAAATTTACAGCTTTTAGAGTATTAATATTTTCTTTTTTTAAAAAGGTTTTCCACATACTGCTGTCATATCACTATGCCTAACACTTTTTATATAGGCTTTGAAAATTCCTGAGAATCCTCACATATTTATAGAACCAGTTATTTTTTTTTATATGAAACTGATATATACATTTTAGCTTTTGAAAACTATTTTCAACCAAGAGACCTTTTGAAGGACCAATTGAAAGTGCCTAGAAATAGAAAGGCCTGATATTTCTCTCCTCCACTCCTAAAAATCATCTTAAAAACATAAATATCCAGAGTCAGAAAACCTGAGTTCAAATCCAGCCTCAGACACTTACTAGCTGTGTGACCCTGGGCAAGTCACTTAACCTATTTGTCTCAGTTTCCTCATCTGTAAAAGAGAATGATAATAGTTCCTTCCTCCCAGGGCTGTTGTGAGGAACAAATGAAATAATAATTGTAAGTTGTTTAGCATATCATCAGGCAATAGTAAATAGTATAAAAGTGTTACTATTACCATGATGATGACAAAAGTCTTGTCTACTCAACATTTTGAAAGGTATGCCAGATAGTTCAAATAAGAATAATGAATAAGTATTTATTCACTGTTAAAACTAGGTATTCATTATTTCCCACCCTGAAAAGTTTTTCCCAAATATATTTCGAAAATTTGTTTGGATACTTATTATTCTAAGTAATAGAGAACAACTGGTGTTCCAAATATAGAGCATTCAATTTATTTTAATCTAATTTAAGTGGCATTTTAAAATCAGTTAACACTTCAGAAATGTTCTTAATTGGTCTTGCCTGATAGATTTCCTGTTGTAAAATAATTTGTAGCTCCCTCATCAAAAGAGTTTGGCCACAAGTTCAGAGAGCCCAAAGTGTCAACTGGGAAATACAGACATCACAAATCAGAGCTAAAAAAGAAAATGAATTTTGCAAACATATGTCTCATTTTTTTTTTAGGTCTCTGTGCCAAAAGCACAACCCCCTACAATTAACTCATTTGCTGAGAAAATGAAAAGGAGTTTTCACAAGTTCAACTAATGGCAGAAAGCTGCCAAAAGACTTTCTCCTAGAAAAGACTGGTATCATTTTTAGACCCTCTTCCAAGTTTATTTCATACTCATTTGATTTTTATAATCTAGAGAGAAGACATAATAGATACAATAGTGAAATTTAGTTGTTTTAGAGGATGTTGATAAAATATTAATTCAACTATGATCCTGTAATACTTTTACACACTTAAAAAACATTTAACATAGGACTCATTTAGAATAAAAAGATAAATACAGACAGGGCAGAGTAGAGTCTACTTCAGAGCCCAGAAGACCTAGGTTCAAGACCTGCCTCTGATATATTGGCTATGTGACCCAGGACAGGTGCCATAATCTCTCAGAGCACTGGGCAATAATTTTTAAGATTTTATTGATTGCACAGAACCATCAATACACATTTTTTACCTACATGCCAGGCACTGTGCCTGAAGAAAGTGCCAACAACTTCCATGGATAGAAGGAGTTTCCTCAACTGAGTTCTCAGCAAGAATGAAATCAGACTCAGTCCTTATCCCAAGTTCAGAGATAAACTGTTTCCCAAATCTCAAATACTCCCACCCTCAAGATACTCCCAAAATGACTCAAAACATGATTACTGTATAAGCCTTCAGATGTCAACAATTTGGTTCCAATAATAAACACAGCTGGCTAATTCCTCATTCAGTAAGTCTTTCATTAAAAATGGACAGACCCAATGAATTAAAAAAAAAAAAAAAACCTTTCCCATCTAGGTCCTTTCTTCTCCATTACTTCTAGGCTCATCACACAAAAAGTCTAGACGTTATTAGAGTCTCTGTCCCATCAGTTCCCCACAAGTCATTGAAGTTTTACACACAGACCCTGTGGGCTCTTCCTCCCTTCCCTGCTCCCAGATTTTTCCACTACTCGGACTACCAAAAAAAAGAGTGCATCTCTACACAGATGACTACTTTCTGAATAATTTTTTCCCCATGTGGAAGAAAAAACTTATGTTAATTAGATGTAGCTATTATTCCAGGAACTGTTGATGAAAAATTAATCCAGCTATAACCATAATAAATATCTTTGTAGGTATTTCACTGGGGACTCAAAAAAACCCAACAAACCATTAGCGTGTCATCATTTAGGATCAAATGGCACAATTACCAACTAATTAATAGTAAAGGCAAATTTTCAAGTGATGGATCCATGACCTGGAATGATCCAAGTAGAATCAATTTTATTAACTCTTTAAAGAATCCCAGTTTTCTTTTGTTCAGGAAAAGAAAATACAAAAATCTCCAACTTCCAAAGTTCACAATGTCACGGAAACAGATGACTGGGATCAGTGTTTAGCCAGTTTCACCAAAGTTCCATGGAGGAAGAAAGAGAGCAACCCTTAGGTAATTTAGGAGATAAATCTTAGGAGTTGTCAGACTCAAATGATGGAACTTGCCCAAGGTCACAGAGTCCAGTGTCAGATAGCTGGGACTGGAAGGTGAGATCTGAGCTCATCCTCAGGACTTTATAGAATTTTATGCACTGCAATGAAGTGTCAAACATGAGCTGTGGGTAGCAAAATTCACTGAGAGACCCAAACCAGATTAAAATGTAACTGGGAAATGTTTAACAAAATAAATGAAAATACAACTTCAATAATGTTCATTTGTGGTTTTCTAAGTCAATAGGCAACCCAAGGGATCCCAAGTGGGTTTGGCACCACTCTGGACCATACAAGGACCAAAAAGAGAGATTTATATCCATGCTCATTAACTCTTCAGAGATGCAAAAAAAAAAAATCTCTCCACATCTAACTATACTATATATTTTAGAAGCTATCCAATTTGATTTATTATGTATTTATACCAGCATAACAAGTGTTATTGTGTAACTTGCTATTGCAGTCTTGAACATTATATCATTTCAAAGGCAAATGCAATCACTGGACTACAATGACTATATAGTTACCGTGCCAGTTTTTTACAGAACTGCCAAAATTTGAAATCACTAGGAAAAACATTCTCTAAGATCTCTGATATTCATAGTATGTCATTCTACAGTACTGTTGTTCCTAAATAAAAAGATAAATGCTATGCTTAAAAATGTCTCTTACATATAATTCTTCCATCATTCTTATCTGAAAATAGACAATTAAAAAAAAGCAAAGAATCATGATCACACCAAATGTATGGCACAGATTAATTATTGAAATACCTCATTTTTTATAATGCTAATCTAAGGTCTAGCCCAAAGGTTTTTAATCTGGATCCACTGACCTCCAGGCACGGTAAATAGATTGCTGGGAGTGGGTCCCTGAACTAGGTTGAAAAAAAATTCATTTTTATGTTAGCTAACTTCTAATTTTCTTCAATTATTAATTTAAAAAACAAAACATTATTCCAAGCAAAAATCCATAGATTTTACTAGACTGCCAAAGTAATCTATGACACAAAAATGTGTAAGAACCTCTGCTTTAGCCTTTGGGTACATGAGGTATGCATAAAATCAGGTTTAAATATAATTGTTAAATGCTTCTCTACTCCAAGAGAGTCTTTGGAAAGTTGAATTAACTGATTAACTATGAAAAATGTCATATTTTCCAGTTTTCAAAAGCATGCTTCTTTCTGTGTATTATCTAAAAATAGTCCAGTAGTTTGTAAAGGTCACTTGTAACTGAAAAGAGCAATGTTTTCACAAAAAAATTTTATGGGATTATTAGATGGAAACGGTTACAGTATCAAGAAATTTCTGCTATTCATATGAAAAGAGGAGGAAATTTAGATATCAGAAACATTAACTTGCAAAACAGGTTTATCTTGACCACTATTATAAATAATCCTAATTAAAATATCATCTGAGAATAAGCTATTTATCTGTATTCTATTAAAGCATTTACACATGGTGGCACAAATATTATTTTTTACTTACTTTCAAAGTCTTAAAAATATACCAGTGATCTAAACACTTGTGACAAGTACTTCAATTTAAATATTTATAACCCTAAAAAATATATTACTGAAACACAACAGATGATAGCAATTTGGTTAGAATTTAATTTATTGCTTGATGTTAGCCTTTAACATTTATAACAAACAGCCCCTGATGAAAAATACGCTGAAAGTAAAATTTAAATTTGGAAACTGTCTTCTTATATTCTCAACTCTAACAAGAGGAATTAAGGAACACACCAGTGAGTAATAAATTTCTTAGACAAATACCTTCTGCTAGATTTAAAATAGGCTTACATTGTATAATATTTGCCTTCATTATTACTGATTTAAATCTCATTTGTTCTGAAAAATCAGTCATAAAAATGAGGCATTAACTATAAAATCAAATACAAAAAGAAACTCTATAAATCACAATCCCATATTCCTCTTCCCTCCTAGGACTAGAAAACCAGGGTCACTAAATGCTTTTTCAAAACAAAAATACTATAGCTATACTACAAAATGTAGTACCTATCGGTGGAGAAAGTGTTGCTGCCATAGCATTATAATTAATGTTCTCTCCATAGGTTGGATGGTTTGTTCTCTGAAGTGGACTGGGTGGTCTGGGCTGTGACCTTTGTGTCATGGCTGATGAAATTCCAGCTAACATCTGTCCCAGCACTTGTAACATTTGTATCTCTCGGGCATGTTCTGTTTCTCGACGCTTGTCCTCAATTCTAAGCCTCTGCTCTTCGTAGCGATAAAACTTTTCTTCTGTATCCATACTCTGTTGCAAGAACTTCTCCATCATTTTGTCCAGGGTTATGTTGGTGTGATGATTTTTTGATCTTTTCGATTGAGGCAGAGGTGCTGGACTGGTCTCTGCACTGATGCGCTTAAAACCTGAATCAAAAAGTAGATCTGAATAAGCACACAGGAAAAAAAAATCAGATTTGAATCAAGTGCAAGGGTAGCACAGTGGATAGAGTGCCAGACTGAGGACAGGAAGACTCCTCTTCCTGAATTCAAGTCTGGTCTCAGACACTAGCTGGGTGACCCTAGACAAGTCACTAGAGTGCCAGACTGGGGACAGGAAGACTCCTCTTCCTGAATTCAAGTCTGGTCTCAGACACTAGCTGGGTGACCCTAGACAAGTCACTTATCCCAGTGTGACTCAGTTTCCTCATCTGGAAAATGAGCTAGAGAAGGAAGCGGCAAACCACTCCAGCATCTCTAATAAAACCCTAATAGAACACAAAGCGTTGGACATGATTGAACAATCACAACAAGGTCATTTGACTTCACCTCAATGGAAATTTTTTCATCAAAACATTTTAATGATAATAGATTATCATGACTTCACTGGAAAATATGTAATAAGATTATGTGTTATATATGTTAGCCACTGTCAAATTTTCAGATATGGCTATGTGAAATAGGAGGAATTTTGTGACCTGCTCTAAAAAAAAAAGCCCCCTTTATCTGAGAAAAAAAAACAACTCATAGCCAATTTATATACAAATTTACCCTGCCATAACAGAAATGTTTTAAGTATTCTGGAGGAAAAACCTGTAGAACCAAGTCAGTGGAGGCATGAGGACAATGTATTAAAGTAAGATTAATGTCCAACTTGTCTTTTGAAGGAGGAGAGGGAGATCCTGCTCCAATTTTTAGAGCATAGTGTGTAGGTCAACAAGACACTGAAAAAATGTGTGGAAACATCTCTCCTTCAGACATACTTCATTCTCACTCACGCCAGAACAGTAGTTTGTGTGAGAAAGGTACAATCTCTAAAGATTTTGGTGCTTCAGCCTGAAAATTAAACAAGCCAGGAGAGCACTTTTCACCATCAGCTGTCAAAGGCTGTACATGAATGTTCATTTAAGTTGGCCAGTCAAAACTCTCTCAGTCACACTAGGTATTAAATCTACTTTCAGAAATTAATTGATTTGTATTCAGAAGTACTTTAATGCAGGTTTCCAGATGGGGCAGCTCAAATATCATCTTATGAGCAATATCATTATGACAACTTTAGATTTTAGGGAAAAAATCAAAATTAAACATCCTCAAATTAAAAACTGGGGGAGGGAGATAATGAACCAGAATTACATATGCCAATAAATCCCAACTCTTTTAAAGGTGTGACCTTTGGCAATCACTCCCTCTTCCTCCTAAGTGTGTCAAATGGTAACTTTTAAAGTTCATCAATTAATTTTGTTTTGAGAGTCTCTCCCAATTTTCCAGTTTGAAATAACTGGAATACTCCAAGGGGTTTGGCTCCAAACTTGGGCCAGAGAATCACTAATTTAGGCTTCTGGGTTCTAATTTTTTTTTAAATAAAAATTCCTTACCTTCTATCTTAGAATCAATTCTGTTTATTGGTTCCAAAGCAGAAGAGCTGTATGAGCTAGGGAATGGGGGGTTAAGTGACTTGCCCAGGGACACATAGCTAGAAGTGTCTTAGACCAGATTTGGCTCTAATTTTCAAAAATAGTTTTAACAAGTGAAAATTTTTGATGAAATCTTGAACATGTTCTGAGAATTTCCTACCAGTTAACTACAAAAAGAATGTTTAAAGCAAACAAAATTTCAATTAGGCAAGAAATATATTTTAAAGTGATCACTAGAATTGCTTGTCAACTCCAGGATGGGGGAGGAAAAAGGGAAGGGACACAGCATGAATCCTGTAAGCATGGAAAAATATTTTAAAATAAAATTAAAAAAATAAAGTGATGGCTAAAATATGACCTATTGAGGTTTCTAGTGATTAGGACAAGGTAAAAAAAAAAACAGCTGGTTTGGCCACAACCAAACTGCTGTTCTGGAAAAATGCTTTTAAGTCAGTTAGGAAACTCATTGGATTGACAAAGAATCAAAAATCAAAAGTTTCAAGTTGCCTTATTCAGTAATGTCAGTTCATACTTAATGTAATTTTTAAAAGGCTAAGAATAATCCCGTTTACATTCCTATCTCAGAGGAGGGCAAAGAAAACATTTAAATGGCGCTCACAGAGAAGCAAACATTAAATTTAAGACAAAGTGCAACAGTCTGGTGGTTAATCCTATTTAGCAATTTCAGGTGAAGGTAGTTAGAGGTGGGGAGCAAGGGTCGAACCTAGTAAAGCAAGAGACCCACGAGGTATCACAGCATCCCTCTTTGCCCGCGGACATGCCCCACCCCCAGCTAAGATACGCACTACATTTCCTGGGCATAGTACTCACCGCTACTGGGCGGCACTGGAATGGCGAAAGGGAGATCCTCCACTTTGATGGGGCGCTGGGCAAAAGAGGAGCATTCGCCCACCAAGTTCTCTTGGGAAGACTCCAGCCTGCATTGGTCCATCTTCTCGTCAACCACTGCTCGGCTGTGGCAGGAGCCCGAGCCGCCTCTCATGCTTGCAGGAGCAGGCACATCACCACCAGCGCAAGGGTCCAGCCCAGAGTAGTTAAGAGACCCATAGCTCAGGATGCGGTCCATCTCATTGTAGTACTTGCAGATCTTTCGCGCATGCCCGTTCTTCTGGAGGCCGTCCTTCGTCTGGTAGTACTGACGTTTTAAGCCTTTGATGCGGATCCGACACTGCTCTGGGGTCCGATCGAAGCCCATCTCCCCCAGGCGGCAGGCCACATCCCGGTACACATGGCCGTTCCGAAAGTTGCCTTCTAGAGCCGACTGAACATCTGCCTTGCCCCAGATGCCCAGGAGGGCTCGAGTCTCCAAGTCCGACCACAGAAATCCCCGAGTGTTGGTGATCATTATGTTCCGTCCTCTTTCCTCCCTCTCCCCAGGATGGGGTCAGAGGAAGAGGCTGGTCTTCCTCCAGCCCCCGCCCCAGGGTTTGGGAGAGATGCAGAAAGACACAGGTGGATCAAAACAAAAACAAAACAAAACAAAATGGGGGGGGGGGGGGGAAGACGGAGAAAAGATTCTACAAACACATCAAACCCTGAGCTGGGTTGCTGGCTGTCCCGCAAAGGGAGGTAAATAGGCAATTAGCAAAGCGTGAAGTTATGGGTCCATCCTCCAGGGTTTTTACAGTTCTAGCCGGGAATCCTAAGAGACAGGGGGCTGGGCCGAGAAGCAGCCTGCACCTCTCTCTCCACTAGCTGGGGGAGGAGGGAGAACAAAGTTTAAAAGGGGCGTGGAGGCAGAGGTAAATCTACCGGGAGATAGTAGCTAAGCACAGACACCCCCCGATTGCAGCCACCGCCGTTTTCTGCACCGCTTTTTCCCCATGCAAAGAAAACCCACCGTTTCCCCAGTTTATCAAAGATACATCCTAGCCTCCCCGGCCGCTAACCCTGCCACCCGGCTCCTGTAGGCGCCTAGCCCCAGGCCGGGCGCAGCAGGAAGCCCCTTGGTCGCACGGCTGCGGCTACGACATCGGCCCGGGCTGAGCTGGTTCTGTTCGCGGGTCTCGGCTCCGCCTCTGACTGTCTTCCTGCTCAGCTAGGCGGCGGAAGCGCCGCAGCAGCCCCGCGCATCTGTACGCGCCCTCCAGCAGCCGCGAGAGCCGCTGCCACAGCGCTCCGCCCGGTCCCCGCCTCCACCACCCCTTCTCCCAGAGGCGCGCACAAGGGTTCCCTCTCTCGGGATCTCCGCCTGCAGGCAGGCTGGGCAAAGCCGATTCATCCTCTCTCTTCCCCGCCCCCTATTCGTAGGCAGACACACCCCTTCCCCTTCCATCTCTCCTCCCCACTCCAAGCCCCAGAGCTCCGTCATTTCTCCGTACGTTTTACCTCAGCGCGCATAACCCAGCTCACGTACCGGCCCGCCTCCCTTCGGGGTCAGGGCCGAGAGCGCCCCGCCTCCAAGAAGTCCCAGAAAAGCGGGGCCAGACTGGCAGTGTCCCCGCGCACCCAGCACCCACCCACCCCAGGGACTGTGCACTTCACCATTTTCTCTCCCTTTAGGCTGCTCAAAGCTCTGAATAGAGATGCCGCTGGGTTCTTGGGAAGAGGTTGTGCCGAAGGAGGAACGAGAACATAGGAGAGGGGATGGAGGCTAATCCGAACTGGAGCGCACACCCCTTTCCCCACCGTCCATCCCCACCTCCCCAACGCCACTCACTCTCCTACCCCCCCCCCCCCGGCCGAAATCTGCAGCTGGAGACTGCTCCAGCGCTCCCTCCCCTCCCCCGCACTGCCCTAGCAGGCCCTTCTGGTCCGGCTCCGCCACAAATGGGGCACCTGCTTTCCTCCTCCCACCCCCAGCCCCCGTGAGGCAGCACAGCTCTAGCTGCGTATACCTGAATCCAGGGGCAGCCAGTGACAGATGAGCAGAGCCGAGAGCACCGCTGCCGCAGCTGCTAGCGCGACCCCCATGGCTCCAGCCCTCGTTTCTCCCCAAATTATCATTTTCAGGAGACAGTGAATCAAGACAGAATGGTGTTTTTCTTATTTTCTTTTTTTTTCTTTTTAAACACACAGGCTCAAATCCCCTCCCTCTATCGGGGCCTGAATCCTCTCTTACCTCTTTGACCAGCTGAGAGGCTGGGACCAAGTGGGGCTAACAAACCACAGAAGCCTTTGATCACGATCATGGGGACGCTCTTCCGGGTTTGCTGCTGTCCAAACCCTGCCAGCAGGAAGCACGTTCCCCACACCGGGTCTCTGGGTCTTTTCTCTGGCTCTCCCACAGAGGGAGTTCAGCCTCCGACCCACTCAGCCAATCACTACCTCCCAACCTTCGCGATTGGCACCGCAGACACAAACTATCCGAGCGTTCGCAATGAATAAGCCTCTCCTAGAGAGTATTTCTAGTGAAACTCCTCGCGGACCTGTAAGCCGCGGCCGCGTTCGTTGGTTCTCTTTTGTGGTTTTTCTTTGCCAGGTTAGTTTGGTGACTTGTTCGGTGTTTTGTCTGGGGGGAGGGGGGCAGGGAGTGTGTGTAGAAAGCGGAAAGTGAGTGGGGGATGGGGAGGGCAGCTAGGTGGCTCCCTAGCTTGAAAGACTGGACGTCCCGGGTTCAAACGTGACTTCCGACGCTTCTTAGCGGTGTGACCCGGGGCAAGTCCATTAACCCCACTGACTAGCCCTTACTGTCCCTTCTGCCCTGGAATCAATACTTAGCAGTAATTCTAAGACTTGGAAGATAAGGGTTTAAAAAATAAAAGAGGAAGGAAGGAAAATGAGTAGGAAGAGTTAATGTTGTACAAACCGGTGCTTGCAGAGAATTCTGTCAACAACGATTTATTAAGCATCTACTCTAGGCCAGCCACTGAGCTAACAGCTAGGAATGCAAATACACTCCGAAAGGCAGGTCCGGTCCTCCCGGGGCTTGCTAAGGAGAACAACTTGTAGATAAATAGGTACATAGATAAGCAAAGCGTAGAAGTAAGGCCGAGAACAATCCTGGAAAGCAGGTGCTAGTATTATCCTCATTTAACAGAAGAAGAAACCGAGGCCCACCGAGGCTCAATGACTTGACCTAGTCACCCAGCCAGCAAGTGTCTGAGACTAGATTTTTAACTCCGAGGGCCAACAGGACCAAGTCCAGCCCCTTAGCAATTAATAAGGGGGGGGGGTAATTAGCACCCAGAAGGAAGCGGAAGGGGAGGAAGGAAAGAAGGGGTCCGTCGGGGAGGGTGGCGAGGAGCACAGCCTGGAAAGGACCAGGAGGTCCTCTTAGGATGCTCTTAGCATCCTCCTTCCAGTGGAGGCTCTAAAAGGAAGAAGTGGCCACAAGGGCAGAGGGCACGTCCAGTGTGAGAAGTCCAGAGCTGCTGCTACCTTCCAGATACGGTCTGAGAAATTCCAGAGTCAGGAATGCGGCCTAGAAAGGAATATGAGTATTTGGGGGAAACCGAGTCAGATGCTTGAACATTTATTTATTGCATGCTTTATCTAAACCAACCCACAACCTCAGGTTTCTGTTGGAAAAGCATCCCCATTTCCCGGCATCAAGAGAGTTTTACAGCGCTGACTTGTGTTTTTTTCTTAGCTTGCATTTTAGTTAAAATGAAGAGTTCATCACAATTTATAACAAAAGCAAACGTGTACTTTAAGTAAAAATAGCGAATGATATTAGAAATAATCGCTGCATTGGATTCCTTGTCAAAGGGCCAGAAGACACCTGGGTATTCGTGGCCCTATTCTGATTAAAATTCTCTGGGGATCATAGCTTACTTTTATAATTATTAAATAATAAAAAGTGGGCCAGAAAAAGAAGGGAAAAGCACAAGCCAGAGCCACCGGCTAGCTCTCATAGCCCCCTCCTCCGTGAGCACACCAGGCACTTCCTCAGTGGTGGCTCCAGGGCCAGGGAGGGACTTCTTGGCCCTTCTACCAATTTAGGCTGTTCGACCCCGACTTTGATTGGCAGATTCAGGTCTCAGTCTGGGCAAGAGGCGGGTCTTCTGGGCATCAAGAGTGACCACTTATAGGTTCTGATCTAGGACACGGGTAATACCCAGTGGAATTGCATGTGGGCTATGGGAAGGGTGGGGGCAGGGGAAGAAGGGATAGAATAGGATTTTTGTAACCAAGGAATAATGTTCTAAATTGACTAAATAAAATTTTTAAATTAAAAAAATGAAAAGACTATGTCAATCTAAAAAAAAAAAAGAGTGACCACTTGACGTTCTGAAAGGCCTCACAAGGCATACCTGGTGTGTAGACAAGAGGAAGGACTCCATCCCTGGCCCAGACAGAGATGGCTCAGAGCTTTGGCCCTAAGGTTTTGTTCCCTTTTGCTTTAAAATCAAAAGGTTGTTTGGGGGTACCAAAAAGGGGTTTGAATTAATATTAACTTTCCATGGCCTCCAGTGCCAGTCGAAAGTCCTCTCCTGCTCTCATCTGCCAGAGGGGACATTCAGTCAGCACTGGGGAACATACTTGATAAGCCCTTTCCCCCAGTGTGGGTTCTGGGTGTCCCTCCCCCCCCCCCAGCCACCTCTTTATGCCGTTGTTTGGTGTTATCACCATTAATCTTTCTTTCTCTTTTTTTTAAACCCTGACTTTCTGTCTTAGTAACTCTAAGAGGAGGGCAAGAGACAGGCAAACAGAGCTGTGACTTGCTCAGCATCACACAGTTAGGAAGTGTCTGAGGCCAGTCTTAAACCAGAATCCTCTCCACTGTGCCACCAAGCTGTCCCACCATTAATCTTTCAACTAAAGGCTCCTCTTCTGTCACCTCCCACCAGTGGGAGAGAAATCAAAGCTAGTTTACTATATCTAGACTTTGATTTGCCCTTTGTTTTCCATTAAACAAATGGATGTATTTATATAAGAATTATTATTGAATGTATCCAATCATTTTTATTATTTCCTCAAACTAACCCAGATTACCTACCACCAAAGTCTCTGGGTTCTCTACCATACGGGTGAAGCTAATAGCAAGTAGCTTCCTTGGATGGGTTGCTTACATTTTTAAATTGGAGTCACTCCTCTTTTCCACCACCATTTTTCTGCTGCTGCTCACTCATTGGCTACATCCAGAGGGTAAAGATCCCAGTCTATCCACAGCGAAGACTCCATGGACTGGCGAAAACTGAACTGGTGAATGGTGAGAGAAATGACGTTCCTTCCCCTGCTCCCCCTCTTTTACTGTGGACTCTGAGAAATGAGCCCAGGGGGTGGTATTTCTCTTCTGTTTGTCTTCTTCCATTTTGGGGTGCCTGAGGTGATGGCGGAGGGCCCCAGAAGTAAGACCTACGGTGAGGTGACCGTGGAGCCAGCTAGCCCACCCCAGAGGCCAAGAGAAGCCAGGATGCTTCAAACTTGAGCTGGAGGCAGGTTTTAGATGTAGAGCTGGGGCTGCTCCTTGGGAAGCAGGCTAATTCATCTGTGGAATGGCCATGCCCTCCCCAAAGACTGAGATGGCAGGAAGGGAGGAAGATTATGCCCCTGTGTGTTGGCATGCATTAAGCTCCTTGGTAGGCAAACTGGACATGCTCAAAATCCCCTTCAAAGGCATTTTCATTTTAGGTGAACTGGACATGCCCAGAGAAGCCCAAATGATATGTCAATAAAAAGGGGGAGGGGTTTTGTTTTTTAAAAGGGGGGGGGGGCATGAATAAAGCTAAACCAATAATGGAGAAGGACAAATAAAAGAAGAGCACATGAAGAATTATGATCATAGTATCCCTGAACTCCGGATTCAATGCAGGACTTTGGTTTTAGAGTCTAAGAAAGTTTTGTTTTGTTTTGTTTCACCATTCTCCATTTGTTTTAGTCTAATAAAAGCTTTTTTTGTTGTTTTGTTTCACCATTCTCCATTGGTTTTAGTCTAAGAAAGTTTTCTTTTGTTTCACCATTCTCCATTGGTTTTAGTCTAAGAAAGTTTTCTTTTTTGTTTCACCATTCTCCACAGGTTTTAGTCTAAGAAAGTTTTCTTTTGTTTTGTTTCACCATTCTCTACAGGTTTTAGTCTAAGAAAGTTTTCTTTTGTTTCACCATTCTCCATTGGTTTTAGTCTAAGAAAGTTTTCTTTTGTTTTGTTTCACCATTCTCCATTGGTTTTAGTCTAAGAAAGTTTTCTTTTGTTTTGTTTCACCATTCTCCATTGGTTTTAGCCTAAGAAAGTTTTCTTTTGTTTTGTTTCACCATTCTCCACAGGTTTTAGTCTAAGAAAGTTTTCTTTTTTGTTTCACCATTCTCCACAGGTTTTAGTCTAAGAAAGTTTTCTTTTGTTTTGTTTCACCATTCTCTACAGGTTTTAGTCTAAGAAAGTTTTCTTTTGTTTCACCATTCTCCATTGGTTTTAGTCTAAGAAAGTTTTCTTTTGTTTTGTTTCACCATTCTCCATTGGTTTTAGTCTAAGAAAGTTTTCTTTTGTTTTGTTTCACCATTCTCCATTGGTTTTAGCCTAAGAAAGTTTTCTTTTGTTTTGTTTCACCATTCTCCATTGGTTTTAGCCTAAGAAAGTTTTCTTTTGTTTTGTTTCACCATTCTCCACAGGTTTTAGTCTAAGAAAGTTTTCTTTTGTTTTGTTTCACCATTCTCCATTGGTTTTAGTCTAAGAAAGTTTTCTTTTGTTTTGTTTCACCATTCTCCATTGGCTTTAGTCTAAGAAAGTTTTCTTTTGTTTTGTTTCACCATTCTCCATTGGTTTTAGTCTAAGAAAGTTTTCTTTTGTTTTGTTTCACCATTCTCCACAGGTTTTAGTCTAAGAAAGTTTTCTTTTGTTTTGTTTCACCATTCTCCATTGGTTTTAGTCTAAGAAAAGCTTTTTTGTTGTTGTTTTGTTTCAT
Source organism: Monodelphis domestica (assembly GCF_027887165.1). Classification (NCBI taxonomy): domain Eukaryota; kingdom Metazoa; phylum Chordata; class Mammalia; order Didelphimorphia; family Didelphidae; genus Monodelphis; species Monodelphis domestica. The sequence continues at coordinate 181,220,441 of NC_077234.1, read as the reverse complement.
CATTCTCTACAGGTTTTAGCCTAAGAAAGTTTTCTTTTGTTTTGTTTCACCATTCTCCAATGGTTTTAGAGTCTAAGAAAGGGTTTTTTTGTTTTGTTTTGTGTTTACTGTTCTTCAGTGGTTTTAGAGTCTAAGAAAGGGGTTTTTTGTTTGTTTTTTACCATTCTCCAAACTTTCTCAATGGGTCAGGATGCCTAGAGAGATTCCCAAGAAAGAATCTTCAAGAGACAAGCAGCACTATGCCCTCAACACCATACCACTGAAGCTGGCATTTCTTTCTCTTGCTGTGCTAAAGAAACAAGCATTTAAAGGCATATTGCATTATGAATCTCCTGCCATAGGAACTGGCTTTCAATTACATATAAATGTTGCAAATGCTCTTGCTACTTATTTCCTTTCATCATTATTTATTTTGTTTTATGTTTTAAATTTTTTAATTATATTTTTAAAGCCCTTACCTTCCATCTTAGAATCAATACTGTGTATTGGTTCCAAGGCAGAAGAGTGATAAGGGCTGGGCAATGGGGGTTAAGTGACTTGCCCAGGGTCACACAGCTGGGAAGTGTCTGAGACCAGATTTGAACCTAGGACCTTCCGTCTCTAGGCCTGACTCTCAATCCACTGAGCCACCTAGCTCCCTCCTATTTTATATTTTCAATGCTTTTGCTATTGGATTTGTGTCTCCTATATGAGCTCCTTGAAGGCTGTTGAATTGAATGAAATTGAATTATATGGCCTCTATAGTTGATTGAATGGGGGCTCCAACTACCAGATGCATGACTGATTACCCAGAAGAGCCACATTGAAGCCTTGTCTTTTCCTCTCTTATTACACATTGTTCCTGTTCACACTCTCTCTGATACTGCTAGAACTAGTCTTTGTGCTGGTCCTCCCATGGGGCACCTTTGCCCAGACAACAAGGAAGAGTACAGTGTCAGGCACTGTGCTAAGCACTTCACCATTATTATCTCATTTGATCTTTTAACAACCCAGGAATGTAGGTGCTATTATAGCCCTCATTTTACAGATAAGGAAACTGAGGCATACAGAGATTAATTGATTTGCCCAGGGCCACACAGCTAGTAAATAGCTGAGGCTGGATTTGAACTCATATCTTCTTGACTCCAGGCCCAGTGCTTTGTACATGATGCTGCACCCTAGATTTAATGGAAATTCATAGTTTCAGATACAATTCTCTCTATTTTGCTTTGTATATAGGAATGCTCATTTTATATGTTATTTGTTAAATTCAGAATTTAAAAATTCAATGAAAAACATTTTAAAGTCACTTTATCTCTCTAGGTTGCAATTTCTTTAACTGTAAAATGGGAATAGTGAACTAGACAAACTCTAAAGCTCATTCCAGTCCTGATTCTATGTTCATATAATAGAATTGCTAAGTGATGTCAATCAATTGATCAATAAACATTTTGAATTTAATCCCTATTTAAATGGGGATACAAAAGAGGAAATATTCTTTGGCAATTATAATTTTATTATAACTGTTTAGTCATTTTTCCATCATGCTCATCTCTTACTGATCCCATTTTGAGGTTTTCTTGGCAAAGATCCTGGAGTAGCTTGCCATTTCCTTCTTCAGCTCATTTTATAGATGAGGAAACTGAGGCAAACAGGATTAAGTGACTTGCCCAGGGTCACAATGCCAGTCAATATCTGAGGCCAGATTAAAATTATATTCCTGACCTCAGGCCCAGTACTCACCCTAGCAAAAAAAGAAGAGAAAAACAATACCTAATTAGACATGATCAGACAGCTTCAAATTGTGCAGATTTATGATATGAAGTTATATGCTCAACAAATACAGATATTTTATTTTATGTCAGCTTTGTTCAGGAGATTTGATTTTTTATTGATACAATTGAAATAAAGATAGATGTTGTTAAAGTTTTTGCATGCATAGTCTTGTTAGAATTTGGATTGTAAAAATAAGAGAGGATTCAATGGGTCCCGAAGGTGCCTTTCAGTTCTCAGTCTAAAGCCTTTAAATCTATCTGGTGTTAAAAATCATTTAATGATCATGCCTCAATGGACACATCGGAGGGAACAATTCAGGGAAATCCTGTAGAAAGTTTCGAAAATAGTAACTGTGAGTACTGGGTTTCTCCATTCTATTTAGTGATCAAAAAATAAAAGGTACCAATAGAAAGATGCCACATTTCTGTGTTTGGGGTCCATGCGGTCCTCATCGATGTTTCACTAGGTTCATGAGGTTCTTTCTTATTTCAAAAGAAGCTCAGTGGCAGAGGGCTATCGAGTTCTTGTTTCTGATCCAATTCATCATTTTAAAAACAAGAAAGATGAAACCAAAGTCTTTGCTTGGCCAATGACAACAGGTGCATTAATGGGCCGGTAAGCAAAAACCATTCCTGTAAAGCATATTGTTTTAGGAATAAGGAAGTTGAAATGGTCTGTGATAAAACAAGCAGCGAAGGTTACCCAAGCAAGAATAATGTAGTATGCAAACTGGTTTTCAACTTCAATTGGATATCTGCCTAGAAAAGTGAAGGAAGAGTTGGCGCTGGTGGTGCCGCTGTAATGGTAAGGAGAAAAATATAATGTTGGCAGTAAATCACAAAATCTGAGGATAGGTTCAGGATGTTCCACATGAGTTATCTTTCATGCCTTTTTCCTGGATTCTCATCCTAAAAAGTATGAAATACCTGAATCCTATTTTATGATAATTCCATAGAGCTATGGAAAATGAATATGATTTTTTAGAACTATCAAACAAAATAACAATAAATAGCATTAATATAGCACTTATCAAGTGCCAGACACCGTGCTAAGTCATTGTTATTTGGTTGTGACTTTTTGTGACCCCATTTAGGATTTTCTTGGCAAAGGTACAGAAGTGGTTTGCCCTTCCCTTCTGTGGCTCATTTTACAGATGGGGAAATGGAGGCAAACAGGGTTAAGTGACTTGGCCAGGGTCACACAGGCCGTGTCTAAGAGCTCTGTGTGGGGCCGCATGTTTATGTGGCTTTTCTGGGGTTGCTTACAGCCTATCTCTAATTTGGACATCAGGTTACTAATGAGGATAAATGGAAGTGCTCGCTAATGAAGTCAGTTCCATTTAGGAAGACGTGCCAACGAGAAATGCATCCCTCCACACAGTGTCCCTCACCGGGAGAACTGGTCCTCTCTGATGACACGTGCAGACAGCTCTGTGATCGGTTGTTTCTGTTCTTACATAATAGTTCACTTGGTTTTTGTCGCATTTCAGGGGAGCATTTTAATTGTCGATTCTAGTGACGTTTTTCTCAGCCATCCTTCTTGACTGTCCTATGGCATTTGATTAGAGAGGTTTGCCATTTCCTTCGCCAGCTCAGTTTATAGTTGAGGAAACTGAGGCAAATAGAGTGAGTGACTCAAAAAGAAGAGTCTTCCTGACCTCAGGTCTGGCACTCCTCTCTCCTGCTGCCCTGGGAAGACGTGGTCCGAGGGCTTGCTGAGCCCTCTTCAGGGTTGCTTTCTCTTCCTCATGTCCACCTGCCCCCCAGCTCTCCAAAGAAGCCACAGCCCGCAGTCACCCCCCTGTAAACTGTTTCGGCAGGGAGGCTAAAGCAGGTGGAGAGTCCCTGAGGAGCCTCAGACCTCCCCCAGGCACAGGAAGATGCCCCCTCCAGCAGCAGAAGGGGCAGATGTTCCAACAGCCAGGAAAGTGGTGGACGTGGGCACGAGGGAGCTCTCAGAGCTTGGTGAGACGTGAGGGAGCCAAGTGCTTCCACTTCCTCCCAAGCCATCACCACCGGCCTTGATTTTTGTCTTGCCGTTGGACTCGGATGGCTCTGGAAGTGAGAGTGAGGCTGACAGCTCTGCACAACTCTTCCTCCCTTCAATCCAGTTTATCCAGGCGATGTCACATCGGTCTTCTTTGGGTATGAGGGACCACAACCAAAGCATTTGACACTTTCGATCACTTTCTCTTCTCTGGATTTTTATGATGCTTCTCTCCTAGTTGGGTCTTCCTCCATGATAAATACTGGCTCCCAAGGCTCTGTCCTGGATCCTATTCTTTCTCTCTTTTTTTTAACCCTCACCTTCCATCTTAGACTCAATACTGTGGATTAGTCCTAAGGCAGAAGAGTGGTGAGAGCTAGGCAATGGGGGTGAAGTGACTTGCCCAGGGTCACCCAGCTGGGAAGTGTCTGAGGTCACATTTGAACCCAGGACCTCCCATCTCTAGGCTTGACTCTTCTTAATCCACTGAGCTACCCAGCTTCCCCAATTCTATTCTCTTTTTGGTCTCTACTGTCACATGGTGGCTTCATCACATCACATGAGATGAAATGATTATTCCTAGTCCTAGATGATTCCTAGGTGTATGTGTGTCCAGCCCTATTATCTTTCTTGAGCTATAGTTCTCAGTTGCCTTTTGGACATCTTCAACAGTGGTCTCAGACTCAGAATGGGTACAGTTGAAGTCATTATCTTTCACACAAATTCTCCCCGCTTCCCAACTGTAATAATTAAAAATAATATTTCTACCCAGATATATATTTTATAAAGTCTATTGGAAAGGGTAGACAACGTTCCTATAAGTAACCTGAGCGTGGTGCCTAGCCTGCCAGTCTCTTCTCTCCTCGCCCCTCACCTGCCTGCTCTGTCTCTTCTCCCTTCTCCCTTTTAATTCTCCCACAGCTCTCTCCTGGTTCTATCGATTCTGCCCCAAACCTTAACTTTTATTGACGTACAGAACATACACCAGCGCCACCCTGGCACAACTGTGGCATGTCAGGAATGTTTGGTAGACAGGTAAAGTTACTCAGGAGGGGGAGGGGATGAGCTTCCTTAGGCTCCCAATCTCAGTACCATCCTTGAATCCTTACTTCCCTCACCCCAAATGTGCAATCCATTGTGTAAGAATTTAAACTTGGCTTTTAGGCTAAATATGAAAATTCTAAAGTAATATTGTGGTCGCCAATTTTAAAATAGTACAGCTTAAGTCAAAATGACTTTTAGCAGCTTTATTTATAAAGAAATGGAAAGAGTGAAAGTGGAAGAATGTAGACAAAGAGACAGAAAGTCCTGCCTAGCTACAAATACCCTAAGTTTAATCCAGATGTCTCCAGACTGCAAATGTGCATTAGAAAGGGAATTTCACCAGAATCCAAAGGCTTAATTAGAAAGCCAAAATCCAAAGAGCCCGGAGATGCTGAAGAATCCGCCAAGAACCTTCAGTGCACATGAGGCTAAGACTGCCAAGAATCTCCCCAGAACTCACCCTGAAGGGAGCATCCCACCAAAGCACCAACAAGCAGAGAGGGTCTCCTCAGCGAAGAACCAAGGTAGGAATCACTCCACTCACCTCAAGAGAGAAACCTCCAGCTGGCCTTGTTAAAGCAGTTTTCTCGATGTCACTTCCTGTTGCTCCCCAACTTTATAGGAACTAATCACAGTCTTTCAATTTGCCTAGCACTGGGGGGGTGGGGGGGGGGCAGCCAGTGACCTTTGGAGGTGTGAGCTTACTCTAGTAAGTGACTCCGAATTCTCTTAGTCTTAAGTAAGGGTGCTTTGAGTTCTTGATTTGTTTAGCTAAAAATAGACAAGGGGAGATTGCTCTCTAGCATGCATTCCCTTCTCTCCACTGACAGACATTTGTGAACCAACAGTCCTGAAAAGAGAGAATGTAGACATGGCCAAGGGAAAAGCAAAGCTTCTACTTCCCTCCTCCTCCCAGGAGGGATGTGCTAGGAAGCCATCGTTGCTCCAGTTCCTGGAATTCAAGCCCTTTTCAACTTGCATGATAATGTATAGACAACCCCTGGGGCAAAGCTAGGGTGCCTCAGCTTATCTGAACACAGTTTCAGTTTTAAGACCTTTAAATCTTTCATCTAAATCAGGTACTCTTAACCTTTTGTGTGTCGTGGAGTCTAGTGAATCCTCTAGACCTTTTTTATTCTGTATTCATAATGAAAAGAAATCCTAAATTTCATTTAGGTTAGAGAAGATAAAGAAGTAATTTTTCTCCATCTAAGTTCATAGACACCCTGAAATCTATCTATGGCCCCCCTTGGAGGTCTATTGACCCCAGAATAAAAACTCTTGTTCTAAGACAGATGAGTGATGGTTTGATTGAGACATGTTTACCTAGTTTAGGTATCAGGCTTGAAAATGAAGTAGGCTGGTTTTTAGCTCACCCAAATTTAGAGGCCAAGCTGTTGAATAAATTGAGTCATCAAGCTAACTGATTTTTTTTTTTTTGCAATTGGTTAAAAAACATAACAAAAACAAAAGAGGACTATAAGTAATGAGATTTCAGTTCTTTAGTAACTCCCAGGGGTCAGTCTAAAAGAAGAATGTCTCCAAAATGTTTTGAACAGCAACAGAGTAACTGGAATAACTGCATATCCTGAGTGTCCTGAAAAAATTCTTTTGTATATGCAGATACTTGGCCTTTGGAAGGATCTAATGAAATCTTCACCTGTCCAGCAAAGTTAATTCTATATTTATACATGTAAATCTTTAGAACTGTTGTGTGTGTTTTATTTAAGCTTTGAGATAGATTTTCTGTTTCCTTGCTCACAATATTTTTATTGCCTTATTGAATAAAGATCTGCTTTTACTGTTTCTTAGACAAAGTCTCTGTCCCCATATTACTATTATTTATTAAAATACATTCCAAAATGTCATTATTGTTTCTTTTTCATTCAAGATAGTTAGAGCACATATTAAGAATAACAAGAAATTTGTTTCTTGTTTGAGTTTCCAAAGAGCTTTCAGGAGCAGCTAGGTGATGAGTCAGGAAGTCTCATCTTTATGAGTTTAAATTCAGCCTCAGATACTTAAAAGCTGTTTGACTCTGAGGAAGTCACTTAATTTTTTGCCTCAGTTTCCTCATCTGTAAGATGAGCTTGAGAAGGAAATGGAAAACCTGTCCAATACCTTTGCCAAGAATATCACAAGTAGGGTCAACAAAGAGTCAGACAAGACTGAAAGATCTAAACAACAAAAATTCCAACCCCTTCATTCTATAAAAAAGAAGAGCCATGGAAGAAATCACTAACTTGTAGAGATCATTAACTCTTTAACAGGTGATAAAACTGAGGCTTCAAAAGTCCATCTCCCCTCCCCACCCCCACCCCCAGTAAAGGGTTCTAAGCTCTCCTTTACTTATTTCTTAATGAGGTTTCATAAAGCAAAAGGCAAAACCAGATCAATTCCTCTGGGTTATTGTGTCCTCATGCCCTCAGCACAGAGCCTGGAACATAGCGGGTCCTTGATGAATGTTTGTTGATTGGCTGATTTATTGATTGTTAGCTGTTGTTGTTCCCGTCCTTTGTTTTCAAAGAGGGTCAAGAATATCAGGATATGGATGATGTCTTGACTCCATCATGAATTGGATTTAAGTGATACAGAGTTGGTTAACAACTCACTAAACCTCTATCTAGAGAAGTGGAGGGAAGAGACAGGTGACTCTCAGTGAATACAGTGCCAGGCCTGGAGAGGTCCTGGGTCCAAATCTGACCTCAGATACTTCCTAGCTATGTGACCCTGGGCAAGTCACTTAATCCTGATTGCCTAGTCCTTGCCTTTGTTAACTTAAAACAAATGAACAAAAAAAGACTTAATAGTCATCTTAGCAAGATAGTTCCTTGTATTTCTTTCTAATGTCTCAATGTCAGGATAGCATCAGAAACTAGGAATTTCCCAACTAACCCAGCTAGGAAGAGTCTGAGGCCAGGTTTGAACCCAGGACCTCCCATCTCTGAGCCTGGTATTCCATCCAGTGAACCATCCAGCTGCCCGTGGTCTTCCCTTTTGATTTTCCTGACTCTACTATGCCTCTGTGGATACCTGTCCTCCCTGACTTTTTCAGCTTCCCTTTAGGTATTGTATTCCCCTGCTAGAACAGAGGCTTTTTCAGTTCGGAGACTATTTCTGTATCTTTGTGTCTTCCCAGCATTTTGCACTATATCTGGGACGACAAACATACTTAGTAAGTGCTTGCTAATTGGACTCAAAATCCACTCAAGAATGTAAAATTCAGCCCAAAGGACGCTAAAAGACTGTCTGCCCTTTGATCCAGCCATAGCACTGCTGGGTTTGTACCCCAAAGAGATAATAAGGAAAAAGACTTGTACAAGAATCTTCATAGCTGCACTCTTTGTGGTGGCCAAAAACTGGAAAACGAGGGGATGCCCATCAATTGGGGAATGGCTGAGCAAATTGTGGTATATGTTGGTGATGGAATACTATTGTGCTAAAAGGAATAATAAAGGGGAGGAGTTCCATGGAGACTGGAACAACCTCCAGGAAGTGATGCAGAGCGAGAGGAGCAGAACCAGGAGAACATTGTACACAGAGACTGATTCACTGTGGTATAATCGAACGTAATGGACTTCTCCATGAGTGGCGGTGTAATGTCCCTGAACAACTCATAGGGACTTTTAAGAAAGAACACTCTCCACATTCAGAGGAAGAACTGTGGGAATAGAAACACAGAAAACAACTGTTCTATCACATGGGTCGAGGGGATATGATTGGGGATGTAGACTGTAAATGATCACCCTAGTGCAAATATTAATAATATGGAAATAAGTCTTGATCAATGACACATGTAAAACCCAGTGGAATTGCTTATTGGCTATGGGAGGGAGATGGGAAGAGGGGAGAGAAAGAACATGAATCATGTAACCATGGAAAAATCTTCAAAATTAATTAATTAAATAAAATTTTTTAAAAAGACTGCAAAATACAATCTCTTTCATAGGTGAAAAGTTTGTTTAATGAAAGGGGCAAAAACAAAAACAATCCCTGGGGGCAGCTGGGTGACTCTTTGGATGGAGAGCCAGGTCTAGACACAGTAAGGCCTGCGTTCAAATCTGGCCTCAGACACTTCCTAACTGTGTGACCCTGGGCAAGTCACTTAACCAATCATCACCTAGCCCTTTCCACTCTTCTGCCTTGGGACCCATACACAGTATTGATTCTAAAGTGGAAGGTAAGGTTTAAAAAAAAAAACAACCCCCAAATTATTTGTGCAGGGAAGTGCATAAAGGGACTTACTTTCCTAAAAGAGCGGAAGTTTAGCCTTTAGGCCAAGATAAAAGAGAGATGACAAACCCCACTTTTCCTCCTTTGGGGAAGAGATAGCACCTCAAATGAGTCCACTAAAGCCCAGCAGAGAAGAGGCAGGGAACAGTAGCAATGTCTGGGCAATATGGCGCCCAGCAATGTGGCATTCAGCAGAAAGCTGTCCTAGAAGAAAGCAATGCCCCATGGGGAGACACTGGGAACAAGAGTTCTGCTCCCCTGCTCCACCTCCCACGCAGACAACAAGCCTCTCTCAGTGCATCTTTTCCTTTCAGCCTGCCTTCCATGTGTATTTTATCTAGATTTTACCAGCAGAACCATAACTGGGAATTCAGGCACTTGAGACAAATTTAGAATCTGTAAGAAGAAGGGAGGAGAGATGGATGATTAAAGCAAGGATGAGGGGAAATGTTCCACACATTTATTTTTCCCATCTGGTTCTCCTCACTCAGTTCTGAGATAGCACAGCATTGAATCAGTAGGTCATCGGCAGTGAAGGGAATGATGCTTAGCTGGACGGGTCATTAAGGCGATAAATAGCAGATCATAAAAGTATCTGATTGGCTGAAAATTCTCTTCTTGTGTTGGAGATGGACTGATAATACTTGATCCTCTTCCAGCGTTAGAGATGAGAACACTTTTTTTCTTTAAAAAACAACAACGAAACCTCACCTTCCATCTGAGAATCAATATTGCATACTGGTTCCAAGCAGAAGAGCAGTAAGGGTGAGACCATGGGGGTTAAGTGACTTGCCCAGGGTCACACAGCTAGGAAGTGGCTGAGGCCACATTTGAACCCAGAACATTCCATCTCTAGGCCTGGCTCTCCATCCACTGAGCCACCCAGCTGCCCCCAGAAAATACTTTTCTTAACAGAGACCTACAAAACTTGGAAAATGTTACTTGAAATAGTGATTCAGCTGCCTGAATGGTTTAAGAAAAGAAATTGAAAACTGATTGAGGTTAAAAGCTTGGGTTAACCATTAGAACTGACAAAGTAATTTACACTCCTAATAAGCAATATAGACTGTTAATTTCATTATCTAACTAGGAGTAGCTACTCATCATAGCAAACGGTAATGTGTAGGAAAGAGCCTTCAATTTTAGATCTGTCTCTGGTGACACATTAAGTGTTCATTTTTAGCTCTGCTACTGAGAAGAAAAAGATTGGTGTTATAGCCAGAAGGAAAAAATGGTATTTATATCCCGGGTCAGCAAATTTAATATTCTCAGGACTATCAACCACCAGTCAGAGTTTAGTTAGATTTGGAGCACATCAAACCCTGAAAAAATTAAGTTGGTTGCAGTGTCCAAATGATTGCAATGATTGCAAGGTCTTTCTGAAAAAGCAAAATGTAAAACAACCAATTAAAATGTAGATTCATTTATCGATTTGCTTGATGATGGGACAGGATCTTCAACCACTCAATTACAACATGGCAGCTGGAGAGGGGACCTCGGGGGCTACACCGGAGAAATATGGCGACATTGATCAGTTTCCTGCCTCCCACTCTAATTTCTCCCCATCAGCTTCATGGGCTTAATGATGCAGAAGGTAGTAAATCTTAACCAAACCCCCAGGTTCTAAAAGCATTTATTAAGGACCTTAGTGCATGGGGCACTGGAGTCAGGACTGTCATATATAGGCAAATATATACCCTTCTTCAAGCCAGCTACGGGCACCCTTTCCCCAGCTGTTTTCCCAGAAACCACTAAAAAAAAAAATGAACTTGAGATCCTATGATTCTGGCCACCTGAATGCTGCATAAGGAGTTACTTTTCAAGAAAACGTGACACCTCCTTTGGTTTTTGCATGTTTAAGTGTAGCCTTCCATTGGGAAAGGGAATGAACCAGTTGGACAAAAAAATTAGTAAATGAATAGATTCTGTGTCCATCGAAGCTTTAACCTTTGCCTAATAATGCCTTTTCATTTGGCCTGAGCTCTTGGGGGAAATCTCAAGGTAGAAATTCTCTTCGATGATGCAGATAAGCAATTCCTCCTTGGATTGGTAAAGGGTGCCTAAAGCACAGAGATATTAAATGACCATCCCAGCTTCACCCAACTAAGTATCCAGCAGCCTCTTTATGAACAGAGATCGTATTTGATTGTAAATAATTTTGTATACACCAAGGTAGAATGACTTACAAGATAGTTTAGAGACTTTAGGGCTCTCAGCACAACAAAACAGCAAAGCTTTTGAAAGGATCTCTAGACTGTCAGTTGGAACTCCTAGCTCCAACATTTACTATAGGTCCTCGATCCTAATCTTTGAGTCTCCGTTTCCTCTTTTGTAACAGGTAAAACCCAGGTATAGTGGAGAAAGTAACAGGTTTAGAGGCAGGATGCTCTGGGTTCAGGTCCTGCCCTTGAGTTTATACACTGTAAATTTCTCATACCAATGAAATCATAGGTCCAAAGCCTGTGACAAAAAGGGGGAGATAGTGAGACCTTGAACAAGTTCATCTCCCTGAGACTTAGTTTCCTGATTTCTAAAAGGGGGATAACAGTATTCACATTCTCTTTCTCACAATATTGTTTCAGGAATCAAATGACATCATATCTGTAGAAAGCTTTTCTATTTTCTATTTTTTTAAATTTCACTTAATTAGTTAATTTAGAATATTTCCCCATGGTTACAAGAATCATGTTCTTTCCCTCCCTTTCCTGTTGAAAGCTTTTTAGTTGATAAACTATAGTTATTAGTAGTAGCATAGTAGGACCTTGTTTTACAAGAACACAGTACACATGCCAATTCAGGTATATGGGATTGACAATTGATAAAAACTCAAGGCAGAAAATTCCTGCCATTTCCCCAAGTCTCACAGCAGTTTCCTCCTCGCTCAGAGAAGTGTTCATGTGAGTCATTACTTGTTTGACATCAAACATTAGCTCCACGCACCAGGCTTTGTCCAGAATTCTCACTAGTAACAAGTCATCTCCATATCAGAGCAGGGCTTCTCCTTGTTTCATTCATGCTATTTCGTTATTCCTAACGGCACCAAAGTACAAGAGCAGTGATGCTGGTGGCTCTGAGAAGCCCAAGAAAAGCCGTAAGGTGCCCAGGGATGTTTACAGAAGAAACACTTATTAAATAACGAGGTTTTATTGGTTACATAAAACAAGGGACTGTACTACTGTAGCGAGGGAAAGTAAAAGTAGCAAGAGAATGATGGCCGGGTCTTGAGACATAGAATCTTTTCTGAGCTGTGGAGTCAGAGTTCCAAGGAGCAGCTTGCAACTGACACTGGAGCTGGAAGGAGAAGGAGAAAGGTGTGTAGCTGAAATCTCCTGCTAATCCATCCATCAAGCAGCTGGTCCTTGAGGACCAACGGGCTGTGGTGAGAGGAAAGCTCCAGGCTTCTGTGGACAGTTACTTTGCTGAGACCATCTGAGAAGACCACAACTTGGAGTCCTGATATCTAACCAACCATTGACTCTGTGTGTGCGAGATTCTGGGTTTGCTGGGGGATTTAGTCTTGATAGTCTTTAGTTAGCTAGTTAGTCAGAGTAAGCTTAATTAGATACGTAAATATAGTGGGTAAAAGTCAGACACTAAACCCTTTTCCATTCCCCAAACCTTTCCCTCACCTGTTAGTAAATTCAATTTTATTTATATGTGACTCTTCCCTTATGTATACCCTGCCTCCCCCCTTTCCTAAAATCATAATAACACTACTAGATTAGAAGGAATATTATTTAGCTCTGGTGACTTGAGTTCCATGACCATTGTGGCATATAATTAAAACACCGTGGACTGATGATCATTGTGCTGTTTTATTAATTCTAATTTATGCTTACTATGTTATGGAATAGAGATGACTAAGAATTACTGCATAATGAGAACCCCAAACCAGTATAGAGTACTAACTTCAAATCAGGAGACTTGGCTTCAAATCTTGCCTCAGAAACTTACTATTTACATGATCATAGGCAAGGCAAATAATCACTTAGCCCCTTAGTTTCTTCATCTGAAAAATGAGGTCGACAGTGCGTATTGTCATTGAGTCAGTCAAGAAGCATTTATTGCTTCCAGCTAAGAACAGCTTGATTGGCCCACTTGACTCCTATATATCAACTCCAGCAAAAACCTGAAATTCATATCAGTCAGGATATTGATCAATAAATATGAAGAATAATAAGCATCTTGTTCCAGTTCAGAAAAGGACAAAAACCCAAGAGACCACAGGCAAGAGGTATGAAGGATGATGGGCAAAGCCAGCACCAGAGAATGGACCAGAGACACAAGACCTCAAACATCCACAGAGGCTTCCACTGAGAAAGTGGAGGTAGATATAAAAATTCAGAGAACCCAGTTTAATACCACCAAGGGCCACCACCCCACCCAAAAGTGCATCAGGGGCAGAACTTATTCCTGAAATGAAGACCCAGTTCAGAAACTAGAGCTGGAGATAGGGGTAAAAAAGTCACTGATCAGAAAAATAATTATTTTAGATCTAGGGATCTCCCCAAAGAAAGAAACTAAATCTGTAACAGCTACAAGTAGATGCTCAATGGGAAAAAAATGTATTTTTCCACAATGACTACATGACTACCTAGAAAAAAAATAAGGTAAAATACAAAACATGAAATAAAAGCTCTGGAGTAAATAATTAAAAGGGGAATCAAAAGCATAGAAGAGAAAGTAGTAAGTCTTACCCAACTAACTGACTACCTGGAAACTAGTGTAGTTTCTAGATTCTTGGGGTCCTTATCCCAGGTCCTATCTGTATAAGAAAATTGGCAGGTGGCTACATTTAGACATCAGAGTCCTATGCATAACTCATAAGGTAATGGAGATTTCTTTCTCGTGCCATTGACTTGAATTCTCATTTCAGTGTCTTCTCCCCAGATTGACTGCCAGTTATAGTTAATATCTCCCTTACAGCAATACCCTCTAGGATCATTTAACCACTTACTGTTGGTGAATTAGGGGTATGTCTACCTCAAGAGTGTGAAACTTTTCTAAGTGGAATGGATGGATGAGAACAATCTGTTCTAAAGCCACGAAGGCAGAAGAAGCAGGTGCTGTGGAGAGTTTAGAGCATGATCAGACATCAAAGATGCCAAGGTCATCCACTGCATCCTGGGCCATCTCCTGTTCTCCAGACTTTTGTCCCTTAACTTCAATGACTCGGGAACTGAGAGTAAGGTTTTGTGCAGCTCTGCCTCACTTAAATCTAATTCACACTCAAGTCAAGATATCACTCTTTGACATCATTAATCTTCTTCGAAAATGAAGTATGAACAAAACCAACCAATCACCATCAATTGGATTTCACAAAAAATGGATTTACCAAGATATAGCAAGAATGGAAGTTCAAAATATTTCAAACACATACACACTGGGGGACACACTGTCCTTTATTCTATCTTGGTCCCTTGAAAGAGAAAGCTCAACTTTAAAGCAATTTTTACAAAGCCTTTGCTTCACCAAACATATTTCCAAATCCAGCAGAACTGATGGATGAGTCACTGTCACTCCCTCTTGGCTGCCTTTGATACATGACTATGCTGGGTCAAGCTGGTCACTCAGGACTTCACTCCTAAGTGGGCCTGGACTTGATTTCCTGGAACTCTGATAGCTTACATTAGAATAAATGACCTTTGAGGATTTTTTTTAATTTGGCTTTTTCTTTGAGGATTTTTGACAAAAAGACCAGAGCTGAATAAGAACTTTGGAATACAAACACAAGAGTCAAGAAAAACCTAGAAATGTAATTTATTTCAGCAATTGGAAGAGTCTACATGATGACACAGTTCTAACATTCTAATAGGAGAAGAAGAAACAGGTGCCCCATCAAGATCTTGATTTTTTTTACAAGGAGAACTGAGTGAATTAAATTAGAAAGACAGAGGTCCAACTCATCTACAAGGGGTAAATGAAGGCTGAACAAATACCTATAGAATAACCTATTGTAATATATTAAATTCAAAAGGGAAACAAAGATAGGATGTGGGACAGAGTTGAGAAGATGGATAGTACCTTTTTTGTGTTTAAATTTATAATAAGAATTATTTTTTTTAAATCAACCAACCAACAAAAAAATCCAAGCATTTATTAAATTGGCCATTGTGTTAGGCACATTTATTATGTGCCAGGTTCTGGAGATACGAAGAAAGGGAAAAAAACCATCCTAGAACCCAAAGACCTCACATTCCAGTGGGGGACACAATATATAAGTAGCTATGTACATTCAGAATATATACAGAATAGATGGAAGGTAATCCCTGAGAGAAGGGAGGGAGAGGAAGGACAACCCAGAAAGTTTTCAACTGAATTTTGAAGGAAGTTGAGTTATTATGATGACATAAAATGTCTCATTAGAAAGGAATACAACTACCACTCAAAATCAACTTTTTTCTTCCTGGGATTTTTGTTTCTCACTTTAGCTTAATATTTACTAGTGGGACACTAACTTTTTTAGGGTTACTACTGACATCCTCAGGGCTGGGATTCTCCAATACTTCATGAAGCTGGGTTTTCATCTATGGGGACCTACTGTCCAGTGACAGCTTGATGGTCTTTATGTTGTTTATTGTTCAGTCATTTCCAACTCTTTGTGATCCCATTTGGGATTTTTCCTGACAATGACAGTTGAGTCATTTGCTATCCTTCTTTAGTTCATTTTACAGGTGAGGAAACTGAGGCAAACAGGGTGATTTGCCTAGGGTCACACACAGCTAGTGTCTGAGGCCAGATATGAACCCAGGAAGATGAATTTTCCTGACTCTAAGTCCAGCACTCTTTCCTCTGTACCACCTAGCTAAGTCTCCGTGGACATGTTTATGAGCAACTGTGGAAGAGAGAATTGGAAAAGCCTGCAACAAGGCTGGAATAGCTGGAGAACATTCTGATTTGGAATGTGACCAGGAGAAGCAGCTGGAGAAAGGGGAGCAGACCAACTGAAGTCTGAACTCTTGGGTTGAGAGACAGAAGGAAGTCTGTTGTCTCTTTGGGCTTTGAAGACAGAAAATTCAGAACTGTCTTTAGCCTTGAAGAAAGAAAGGAGAAGGGTCTCTTGGCTTGGGGACAGAAGAAAGAAGGACAAAATCCAGCTCTCTCTGATTTCTCTGCTGTGACTCAGGGACTGAACTTCCAGACCTGTCAGCCCCTTTTCCCAAATTGAGCTATATTCCACCATCCTTCAACCTATGATTCATTTTAGTATTAGGGAAATCCCAAACCCTCTTTCCCTCTTCCCCAATAAACCCCTTTACTTAATTTAGAGAAGAGAAAGAGTATTTTATTTGAGACATCATAAAACTCACCCTGAGTTGATTTAAGAGATAAATGGAAGAACAACAGGAGGGAGAAGGAAGAAGGGAGGGTGAAGGGAGGAAGGAAGAAGATTAACAGCACTGATCTTTAGTTATCATTTACCATTCAAATAATTCCCTTAATACACAACAGACAGTGTTTGGACAAAAGGCTACTCTGAAAGCCTTCCTAACTTTGATGGAGATGGGCAGTGATAGAAGCTCTGAAATCTTGTATTTTTCACCAGCTAGCACTAGTGAGCCATAAACTACAAAATCTGTATTGCTGAGCATTTCACCATTGTATATTATTAATCAGTTCTAATAGTCTTGCATTGTTCTGTTCTGTATTTATGTCAGTCTTGTATTATTGTGTATTATTATTAATCACTTGTACTGACTGTTCTGTTCTGTGTTTACGTTAGTTATTCTGGTCTTATACTGCACTGTACCCTCCCTATGGTTCAAACCAAGATAAGGGCATTCTGGGGAGATAGTGAGGCTTCTCCTCCACTGGCAGAAAGACCTGGAATACCCCACAGCACCAAAGTGGGAACTGTTCAATAAATATGCAAACTCTGATCCACCCATTGGGCTACTCCACTAGCTCTGAGGCTATTTCATTGCCCTAAACTTCTTCTTGTTCAAATAAAGACTTTCCTACCTCTGGTCAAGAATGGAGTTTTGGACCTTCTGTTCTTGGGGCCAGACCCTGTTCCAAACTTTAGAGTGTTTTTCCCATCACAACTTGATGGGGCCTACCAGAATCAAGAGGCCATAGATGTTGCCCTTCAGGTCATGAAAAATCAGAATAGGATTTTGTGGGAGGTGACAGGAGTGCAACCTAATTTTAAGTTAAAACACCATAAACAGGCAAATGAATGGAAGACTACACATCTCATCATTCAACATTTGCTATCCCGTAGGTCTAAGATCTTTGGCGATTTAACCCTCTGCACCCCAGAAGATTTAGTTGAATGAAATTGAAGCATCTCATTCAATTAAGAAAACATTTGACAGGTGCCAAGATAGCCTGCCCTGGTGGAAGGAGAGTCAGTCTGAGAGTCAGGATGGTCTGGATTCAAGTCCAATCTCTGGCATATACCAGTATTGGACCTTAGGGGACCTTTGCTATAACCTCTTTGCACCTCCAAATCATTCTCTAAGATTTTACATTTTAGAGTTGCTGCAGATCTGAACGGAGAGATTTTTGTTTGTTTGCTTGTTTTAGCAATAGTTCTCTACACCATGGAAATCCCTGGTCTGGTTCAAATCAACAAATCTACCAACAAAGATTTTTTAACATTCTACCTAATGTACAAGGCATTATGGGAGCACCTAGGGTGAAAGAGACAAAGGATGAAACAATCTCTCATCTCAAGGAACTGGTCCAATAGAGGAGGTGAGTTCTATAGAGGTATACGCAGAATAAATAGAAAGAAAATAAATACAAGGTGGTTGAGGAGGAAGGTGTGAGCTGTGAGACTGATCCTTTATGTTTTCAGGATTCCTGTGGAACATAATTGGAGTTTTACCCCAGAGAGACATGTGGGCTTGTGGGCTGCCAATAAATATGAGTGTGGGCTCTCCTCTCTGGGGCCCACTTCACTGTTTCTACTATATTTGGCTTCCCTCTTGTCCCAGTTGAGTTTTATGCCTTGCCATTGGTTTCTCCCATCTAATGAGCATGGCTGCAGGTCTTCTTTTCTAAGGGAAAAGGGTAACAGATGAAACATTTAAAGAGCTGGGCATGAATCTGAGACCCCCCCCTTTTTTTTTCGCAGAATAGCAGATTTCCTTGAAAATGGGAAAAGGGGTTTAAATTCAATTCAGGATGTTGTGGAGAGTCAATGAAGCATTTTGGGCTTTTTTTTGAGAATTTCTATTTCTTACTCATAGCAGAGATGGTGATTTTAGGGGGGAAAATTGTTTCCATAGTAGATATGGCAGCAGATGAGAAGACAGGACAAACAGACTAAATTCTGTATGCAGGAGATGATCATGGTAAACCCTATTAAAAGTTCAGGGCCCTATCTGGATTCATTACTATATCTAGATTCATTAAAACTCACAGTTGGAGAGAAGAAGGAAGGGATATTGGTATAATTTTATAGATCGGGAGAGCCTCTTGCTTCCTTTTGGTACTGTGTATGATATCTGACAAATAGGAAGAAGCTCCGTTGATTGCTCTCCTCCCTGTGGGAGAAATTAGTAGAAGTGAAGAATAATTAGAAGAGAAAATGCTGAAGAACAATCTGGACTTCAATCACGAATGAATGTTTTAGAAGAAATTTTGGAGGGTTTACAACTGTCTTGTTCTCACCTTCAGTTGAAAATGCCAAGCCAATGAATCAAAATGAGCTGTGCTCAGCAGCCGGAACAAGGATGCACAGATCTACCTTTCCTCGGCTTCTGACAGCTCTTCAAGGGCTCTCTCTGACCATGATTGAGTCTCTCAACTTAACCGCCATGATTCAGTTGTTTGTGTAGCATCGGGATATTTATAATAGGTGCTCATGGAGACAGCCAAGATAAAAGACTCCTGGAGGATTGAAAGCATGAAATAGAGTGGTGGGTGCAGAGTTAGGGGTGTGCTTGTACATTTTAAAAAACCCTTATCTTCTTTCTTGTATTGGCTCCAAGGCAGAAGAGAGGTAAGGCTAGGCAATGGGGTTAAGTGACTGGCTCAGGGTCACACAGTTAGGAAGTATCTGAGGTCAGATTTGAACCCAGGACCTCCCATCTCTGGGCCTGACTCTCTGTCCACTGGCAGTAGACAGTGTGCTTGTAAATATTTAACAACTAGCTCTACCCATCTAGCTGCCCAGTGTGTTTGTAAATAGTTAGCAACCAGCTCTCTGGCGGATTGGGTGGGGAAATGCAACCAGGACACACTTTTAAGTTTCATCTGCCTGATCAACATTTTTCATCATTTAAAAAACCTAGACAATAAACCCAACAGAAATCAAGCCCTCTTCTGGAGCGTTTGCTGATTTCCTAAATGATTCAATTAACTGGGAAGAATAGTTCTGCCTGGCTTCAGCATAACCCTGAGAGTTGTCTTGTGGCTTATTGGGAGGCTTTGGATGGACGCTTGCAAGCTAGAGAATAGAGGGCTAAGGTGTCGGAGGGCAGTACACTTGAATTTTCAGAGGAGTGTTCTAAAAAGACCCATCTGGGTACAGATCTGGTTTTATTGTGACAGCCAGAATCTACAGGTTTGCTCCCAGTTCAAAGCCCAAGATCCCGTTTTGTCAAACATCCCCACTTTGATCGTTTCCTGTTTCTCCCCCGCTGCAGGAAGTCCCCTATTTCCGTTCACTCCGGATGGACGTCCAGAGCTCAGGTTTCCGGAATGACATCCAGAGCTCTGTGGCCTCTCAGTGACCTCCTGCTTCCAGGCTGAGCTGGCTTGTCCAGAGCACACTTTGTAATCAACCGAGTAATTCACTTATGGTTAATACGATAACACACTTGTGACTATTTTAGCAAGTTATCATTCGGGTATTTTTCTGGGACAACATTCTTAATCAGGTTACATGGACACACAAGCCTTGGCCTGGGACTAAATTCTTTCTATGAAATCACACTGTTATATATGTTTTAAAATCACACTCTATGCATTGATTAAGTTATTCATGAATGATTTTCTGGTTACATTATAATCTTAAGTGCTTTGTAAAGCTCTTAGCACAGTGTCTGGCACATAGCAAGTGCTATATAGATGTTAGCTATCATTATTCTAATCATAGATTTAGAGTTGGGATAGATCTTAATTTACCTTCCTCATTTTACCACCTGAGTTCAAGTCCTGCTTCTGACACATGCTGAAAAATCACTTAAACTCTCAGTAACTCCCAAAAAACTGACTGTAAATTGTAAAAGTTTTTGTGGCTTTAATTGTGCCCCACTCTTCATGACCCCATTTGGGGTTTTACTGGCAAAAATACTGGAGTTGTTTGCCATTTCTTTCTCTGGCTCATTTTACCAATAAGGAAACTGAGGCAGAGAAAAGTGACTTGCCTAGGGTAACTCAATGATGAAGTGCCCAAGGCCAGATTTGAACTCATGAAGATGAGTCTTTTTGACTGCAAACCCGACACTCTCCACTGTGGTACCTAGCTGCCCAAGTTGTAGGTTAGTATAGAGTTACATGGATTGAGAGTGTTTCCTTACAACAAATTTTCTCTACCAATTAAATCACAGGTCTAGAACAAAAATATATAGTAAGCAAGACTTTGAGCTAAAAGACACCCAAAAGGTCACCTAGTCCAACCACCTCATTTTCTTTTTCTTAAAAAAAAAAACACAAAACCCTCACTTTCTGTCTTAGAATTAATGATAAGGCAAAGGAGCAGCAAGGACTAGGCAGCTGAGGTGAAGTATCTTGCCCAGGGCCACACAGCTAGGACTTGACTGCGGTCACTTTTAAACCCTGGACTTCCTGTGTCCAGGCCTGGATCTCTATCCACTGAGCCACCCAGCTGCCCTCAACTGGTCCCAGAGAGGCTGAGAAACCCGCTCAAAGTCACAGAATCAGGAGTAGAAACAGGATTTGAATTCAGATTTTCTGACATCTAAAATGTGATCAAGTGCTTCATAGTATTATGATCAATTATATTATTTATATTATTATATTTGATATATGATTATATTTTATTTTATTATATATTATTATTATATATGATCATTATATATGATCAATAGCCATCTTCTGAGAAAAGGCCTGTGGTCTCTCCGTTGTCTGAACACTTAAGCATCATTAGACCTGAACTCAAATGTTAACTGACTTTTTAACATGAAGTGAATTGCTTAATTATTCCATGTCACATTGGCCCTTCCGGTTAATAAGCAATCATTCCTTTCTCTGGCCTTTCCCCACCACACTCTGCACCCTAGTTTGCCAAGTCTCTTAGTGAGGATTGAAGAAATGATATTGGTGAGTAGCTTTTAGCAGAGAGAAAAGAAATCCATTGTTGCCAAATCATTTTTCAGTCATGTCTGAGTCTTCATGACTCCATTTGAGGTTTTCTTGGCAAAGTTACTGGAGTGGTTTAGCATTTCCTTTTTATTTTACAGATGAGGAAATGGAGGCAAACAGGTCACCCAACTAGTAAGTGTCTGAGGCTGGATTTGAACTCATGAAGATGAGACTCTCTGATTCCAAGCCCAGGGCTCTATCCACAGTGTACCCATATTCTCCTGAGAAAAGAACTAGATGAACACACTGATATTAGAAGAAAGCCCAAAGAGGTAGTAAGGAGTAGTGGAAAGTTAGTCAGGAGAAAAACATTTTGAAAGTGCCTACTGTGTGCCAGGTACTATGGTAAGTGCTTTGAGATGCAAAGAAAAGCAAAAGATAGTCCCTGCTCTTAGGGAATCTAAATGGAGGAGACTACATGCTATAGATAATTTAGACTGGCGATAAGCAATACAGGAAAGAATTAAGGGAGATCTGGAAAGGCATCCTGCAGAAGGTGGGATTCTGTTGGGACTTAAAGAAAGAAAAGTGTATTTAGAACCAGTGGATATGAGTTTGAAATCCAATTTATCACTTACCGCTTGTGTAAGGTAATGCGACAATAAAAATATTTCAGGAGACTGGCGTCCAGGTAAGAAAATATTTTTATTTATCAGGCTAACACTGACCAGTAAATTAATGGTCTATGATCCTCAGTCAAAAGGTAGAAAGTCTCCTCACCAGGATCCATAAATGCAATTTTGAGAGCTCAGGATTCAGCCTTTCCCTTGGACATCCCAAGACATCTCCAATTGGTGAATAGCCAATGCGGAGGTAGTCCATGAAAACTCTCAATTCCCTTCCCATTCCTTGGGTTACATACTTGATCCCATATCCCTAGGTGTAGAGGGAGACATTGAGTTCTGTCCGGGGTCAGGAATATCCTCCTCTAATGTTTCTTTATAAGAGATTCAAGGATTTGGATCTGCATTCTAAAGATTCTCCCAACTTAAAATAGTTCTTATGTACAGGACAAGAGGAATCCATAGTCTCTCTCTTCCATATGCCAATAATAGGGGATTCTCTAAGATGGGGCATTCTCCAAATTCCCTGGGATCAAAAGAATGAGGGACAAGTCTAAGTCTCAATTCAGAACTCGGGAATAGAAATAATTCAATAAATTAAAAACGAATCTCAGTAAGTCACCTAATATTTCTACATCTTAATTTCCTCATTGGGAAAAGGGATGGAGAGCCTAGAGCAGGGCTTTCTTAGTATTTTTGTGGGTCATAGATCTCCTTTGGCAGTCTGGTGAAGCTTCGGGACCCCTCTCTGAATAAAGATTTTTCATTTACTTTTGTTTTTAAAGTCATAATTGAAGGAAATGCTAAATTTCAGTTAGAGGCTATTAGAAATTTGATAGAGACTATTAGGATTTGATGATCTCTAAGGTCCATTCCAAATTCTATGAACTTGAACTAGGCAGAGAGTAGATGGAGGCCTATAAAGGATTATTAGGATAATAGATTTAGAGCCAGAAGAAACCTCAGAGGTCACTATGACTAGTACTCCCTCTTTTTTACAGATGAGAAAACTGAGTCCCAGAGAGGCCAAATCAATTATTAGGATCACATACTCAGCACGATCTGAAGTTGGATTCATAGAATCAAAGGATTTGAGGGTTGGAAGGGACTTTAGTAGCCATCTAATCTAACCCACAATCAAAGCATTCTCCACTATAATATACCCCCAAATGGTCATCCAGCTCCTTCTTGAAGACCTCCAAGGAGGGGGAAGCCACCACCTCTCAAGACAAGTCATTTCACTTTTGTTGTTCAATCATTTTTTCAGTTGTATCCAAGTTTTCTGGGCAGATTGACTAGAGTAGTTTGCCAGTTATTTCTCCAATTCATTTTATAGATTAAAAAACTGAGGCAAACAAGGTTAAGTGACTTGCTACTAAATGTCTGAGGCCAGAGTCAAAATCAGGTCTTCCTGACTGCAGGCCTGGTGCTCTATCCACTCAGACAATTCTAACCATTAGGAAGTTTTTCTCTTTACCGCTTCCTTCCAACTCTTACTGGTTTTGCTCTCTGGGACCAAACAAAATAAGTCTAATCCCTTCTCCATATGATAAACAGCTATTCAATAGCTGGAACATAGCTATTATGTCTCTTCCCTTCCTCCCCCACCTTTTTTATTTTCTTATTCTTTGCTCCAGGCTAAATATGCCTACTTTCTTCAACTGAACCCTGTATGTCAAGAACACAAGGCTCTCCTAGACACTCTTCAGCGTAACTAAAGATGGAGAAAACTCATTCAGGGAACTGCCTTTCATTCCCTTGCCACTATAAGGACTGCAACCAATAAAGAGTGAAAAGCAGAAGGAGAAGAGAGATGAATTGGCCACCATAAATGCTTACACAAAACCCAAACAGCTGGTGAACTTTTCAAGATGGCGCACTATGGAAATGAAAACTTTGCTCAAGTAGAATGGTTGACATAAGAGACTTTTGGGATCAGATCAGAGTTTCGTAGTTAGTGCCCAGTGAAATGTCCTTTTGAAATCACCTCAAATCCAGGTCCAAGTTCTGTATGCTGGCTGAGAGGTAAGGATTTAACCCAGAATTGGTTGTTTTGTGAGTTACATAGTTGTAAGGGATTGTAGAAACTGTCTACATCTAGTCCCATTCTAGTTTTACAATTGAGGAAATCAAGGCCCAATGACTTGTCCAGGGTCTCATAGATAATAAGAGGCAAAAGAAATTTGAATCCAAGGTCTTTGCTTCCAAATCTATGCCTCTTTCTACTCTCTGATTCCAGCACAGGCTTCTATGACACAATCAGGCATCACTTCCTGTGATGCTACAAAGAGAAAGTGAAAAGTGTTTTTTGAATAAAGAGATGATGGTGAGTTTAGGTAAATCATTTGAGCCCTTTGAGATAAAAACAGCTTGAGATTTACAGAGAACCACATAAAAGAATTTATAAAAAAAAGTTGTTTTTTTTTACACAAATAAAAGATTGTTATCAGTAGGGGGAAAAAAGGTGACCTCAGGAGCTATCCCAACATGCTACGGGCAACATGTCAACTATACTTCTATTCTTTTGTCTCTTTCTGCTGCATTGCAGTGACTGGCATCCTAGCAAAGAGGCACTAGATGGGATTCACTCCAGAAACTTGATGGGATTCAGCTTTGTTCTTTTAAGCAGCTGCAGGGGTCTGTCTCTAATGGCCTGGCATATCAGAGAAGAGGCTTGGAAATTAATCAGTCAAGCTGAGATTTCTGGAGAATGCTCAAGATTTGCCTTGAGGAAAGTGCTTAAAATTCTGCTTTGTTATGGAAATGTATACAAATGGGAAAACGCAAGACTGGGACGTAGTGGCAAAATGGGATTCCTGTCCTAGTCTGAAGCAAGGACCATCTAGACCTATTATGTCCAGGCAAAGTCACCTTGGATCTTTCTCTTCTTTCTATAATCCAAGTGTAACCTGTAATCCAGAGCCAGAACTCTGAAATAAACAGATCCAGAATTAATTCTGAAGATTATTCTTCTCTATAGAACTCTATAATTCATTACAAAAGCCATGAAGGTGGCTGATGCAGGTGCAATGGAGCTCTTAGAGCTTCTTCAGACATCAAAGATGCCAAGATCATCCACTGCATTCTGAGACATTGCCAGCTGTCCTTAAACTCTTACCTTCCATTTTAGACTCAAAAAAGTGGCAAGGGCTAGGCAGTTGGGGTTAAATGACTTGCCTGGAGTCACACAGCTAGGAAGTATCTGAACTAGGGACCTGGATGCCCGGTTCTCAATCCACTGAGTCACATAGGTGCTGCAGTTGCTTTGACTTTTGTCTTGCCACTGGACTTCAATGACTGGAAGAGAGACTGAGGCTGATGACTTTGTGCAAATGCCTCATTTAAATCCAATTCATGTCTAAATCAAGACATCATTTCTTGGTTTATTGGTCTTCTTTGAAAAAGGAAGACTGAGCAAAAGTAACATTTAATAGTGCAGTGGATAGTTGGGGACTTGGAGTCAGGAATGCATGAATGAATAAATGAATGAAAAACACATTTATTAAGTATTGACTATATACAAAGCATTGTGCTAAGTATTCAGGATACAAACAGAAAAGTAAGATAGCTCAGCAGATGGCAAAGCCTCTTCTTTAATGTTGTTTTCCCTGATAAAATCATATCAATTTCTGATATCGAGCATCTGCCACTGCTAAGGACTTTGGTGTCAAGAACTGTCTTTTCTGGGTCTTCAGTAGCTGTGGCCATCACTCCTGCAGGAGCTGTTTTCTGGCTGCATCTCCACTGGGGTTGCTTCTCAGGATGATGATGGCTGTGGACAATGACTTGACCCTTTGCTTTTCCAAAACCTATTGGAGTCAGGGTCCTCGACTGTCCCTATCAGAGTGTAAGGGGAAATAGTAGTTAAGGGGGTGTCTGTTGTTTGACTTACCTGGGGTACTGTACCTCCTCTGTCCCCCAGAGAGTCCTTGCTACTTGTAAAAATGGAGATTTGAACCCCAGATTTCAATCCCCAGAAGTCCTTGATATTTCCTAGAATTCCCTATAATCTCACCTGAGTCTCCACCTGGACAAGATCACAATTGGTATTTAAACTGGCTGTAACGCCTACCTCGTCCTCTTCCTCTACTCGATCACTGCAAGATGTAGTGAATAAGCTGTGAATGGGCTTATCAGCCCTAGGCACATGGTTTTATTATTTTGTATCCTTGATTTCTAATAATCTTTAATAAACCTAATAAAACATAATACTTTTATTACTAGAGACTAATTTAATTTTTATATACTTCAGTTTGGCTCCCTGGTGGGTCAGGAGTTGGTAGGGATGGTTGGCCCCTTCTCTACAAGAGCTGCTTCCCTGGTGATGGTTGTAGAGACAAGGCAAGACATAGGACCAGTGGTCTGGGAACTACTGACCCTTCAAGGACCCTCCTGCTTATTTGTGTGTTGGTGGGCCCCTTCTTCATAATAAATTCTCAACTCACCAACAACCTGAGTTTGAATCCTGTCTGAGACACTTTCTGTGAACCTCAGTTTCTTCATCTATAAAACAGCCCCTAACCCCCAGGGTTGTTGTAAGTATAAAATGAGATAACATTTATAAAGCAGTTTGCTAACCCTAAAGCACTAGATAGACACTAGTTATCACCATCATCATTGTTATATTTTACTGTCCCCATAATAAATGTGAGAACATCTGAATTTGACTTATTTTAGCTCCCCATCTAAGTGTCCTCAGTTTCCTTGCAAACACCAAGCTAACAAAGCAAGAAATATAGTAGAGATTTATTATATACAACAACAAAAATACACATTTTTAAAGTTGGAGATTTTATATATTTCAAATGATTAATTTTCACACAGATTACTTAATAGGACTAGTCCAGAGTATTTCCCCCTCTAACAAGTCCCATTTTCCCCAAGGGGCTTATATAGTGACTTGAGACTAAGTGGCTCCTTGGAATTCACTGATTTAGAGTTCATAGGGACCTTTGATGTCAACTTGTGCAAGCCCTGAGTTTTATATTGGTTATAGACTACTCAAGGACCTACAAGTAATAAATATTAGAGCCAATATTTAAACCCACATTTCTCACTCCAAATTTGGCAAGTCTTTCTACCCTGAAAGCCTTCTCTGTCTTACCTGCCATAGGAAAGAGAACTCAGAGTTGTTACCCCACTGCCACCTCCAAACCCAGGTAGCTAGATGGCTCAGTGGAGTGTGAACCAAGCCTAGAGTTGGAAGGACTTAGGTTCAAATCTGGCCACAGATACTTCTTAGTATATGACCTTGGGCAAATCACTGAACCCCCATTGCCTATCCCCTATCATTCTCTGCCTTGGAACCAATACTTAGTATTGATTCTAAGACAGAAGGTAAGGATTTAAAAATAAAAATACCTACTATGAGTAAGGCATTGTATCGCTTATATATAGTTCAATTATCTAATGCACTGATTTTGAACATTACCAAAAAAGTGTTTTGAAATTTTTTCCTGGTCTTTCTCATGAAAAGAATGCTAATATTTTGATGCAAAATGCATTTTTTATTTTGTTTCTTACCACAACCTATTATACCTTTTTCTCTTCACTTAAGTTCTACCTCTATTTAAAATCCACTTTCCATTTATTTTTTGACCATAGTCTCTAAGATATTCTTCTTATCCACTAAATAGCTTTATATACTTGGAGGAAAAAAAAGGTTTTCCTTTGGTAATACTAAATTGTATTTTTTTAAGTATATTTTTTCATCCTTTTGCTATTTTGAGTATGACAAATATTAACAAAATAAGCATTTCCATGCACAAATAAGAAGACAAGAGAATTTACAGCTTGCGTTTTTAGCATAGAATATATTCATTACTTTTGTTCTAAAGTTGCCACAATGTCTGTGTTTCTCTCTGAGCCTCCTTCTGTTCTGTTCTATACATATATTTAATTTTTTTCTTTGATGTTATCATTCTTTTTTAAAAGTCCTGACTCACTCTAATTACACTTTCTCCCCTTTCCCCCTTATTCCACCCAAAACAAAGCAAAACAAAAATCTCTCATCACATAAACAGAGTCAAGCCAAACAAATCCACATGTTGGCCATCCCTATCAATGCATAACTTTCTTTTCTTTCTTCCTTTAAAACTGTTGCCTTCTCTCTTATTATTCTAAGACAGAAGAACGGCAAGAGCTAGCCAATTGATGTTAAGTGGCTTGCCCAGGGTCGCAGAGATAGAAGTGTCTGAGGCCAGATTAGAACCTAGGAATTCCCCTCTCCAGGTCTGGCTCTCTATCCACTGAGCCCCCTAGCGACCCCTAAATGTATGTTTCATTCTTCACCCATCCAATGACCTTTCTGCTAAGGGATGGGAAGTTCCCTGGAGTCCTAGATGGGTATTACATTGAACAGAAGAGTTTCTTTGACAGTGTCGTAGTCACCATAGACTTTACTGACTCTGCTTGCTTCACTTTTCATCAACTCCTGGAAGTCTCCTTTTCTTAACGTTTTTGTTAATCATATTTAGCTATAGTACCATTTTATTTCATATTTATTGAACATTAGCAAAGGGGATCCCTGATTACTTATCCAGTTTGATCTTCCTAACAATAGCTTACAGGTACAGGACAGTTCAAGGTTTCTAAGAACTCTGTTGGACATTATCTTCTGTGCTCCTCACTATAATTGATGAGACAAGTAGAACAAGCATTGCCATTTTCATTTTACAGTTGAGGACACTCAGGTTCAAAGGGGTTGGATGACTTATCCAAGGTCACATAACTAGTTAGCAGCAGTGACCAAATTCAGATCTGCTTTGGATTCCGGTGCTCTTTCCTATTTTAGAATTAAATAGATTTATTTAATTTAGAATTTAGAATTTATTTAATTTAGAATTTAATTTAGAATTAAATAGATAAATAAGAACAGAGCCAGAAACTAAAGCCAACGAGCATTGCATTTTAGGAAGAACACTGATAAACTTCAGAGTGTCCAGAGGAAAGCATCCGGATAGTCAAGGATTATTCTATACAAGGATCAGATGAAGGAGTGAGGCAGTTTGGTACAAAGATTTGGAGTCAGAGGACTTGGGTTTGAATCCTTCCTTGGCCGCTTACTACTTGTGTCCTACTCTCTGATAGTTGGACAAATTTCCATCCAATTAAATCTTCCTGCTGTGGTTCCTCCTATGCAACACTCTTTCCCCTGACTTTTGTTGGCTGTCCCTGGTTCAGAGAACTTTCTCTTCCTTCTGACTTTGTTCAAGTCTCAGCTAATGTCCTACCTTCTGCAAGAAGCCTTTCTCAGTTCCCCTTAATTTTAGTGCCTTTTCTCTAAGATTACTTCTAATTTACACATCTCTCACTTGTATAGAATCAATTGCCTATTGTCTCCCCCACTGGACTGAGAGGTCCTCAAGAGGAGGGGCAGAGGAGGTGATTAAGAAAGGCTTGTTGACTTGACATGACCTGACAATTTTACTGTCTTTCCTCACCTATAAAAGGGTAACCTACTGTAGCAATGAGAGGCAAAGATTGCAAGAGAATGACTGACAGAGCTTGAGACTCAGAACCTTCCTGTGCTTGGTTGAGTCAGAACTCCTAGGAACAGATTACCAACTGCCACTTTGGAGCTGCAAGGTGAAGGAGAAAGGTGTGTGGCTGAGACATCCTGGACATCCGTCCATCAAACAGCTGGCCTCTAAGGATGTCCTGGCTGTGGTGAGAGAATGTCTCCAGTCTTCCTGGTGGACAGCCTGACTCAAGAAAAGCTCTCTACCTTGCTGGGACATCTGAGGACATCATCTGGACTCCTGTACCTCATTCACCAAGGACTCTCTGTTTGTGAGATTCTGGTTCTCTGTTGGACTTACCCTTAGGAATGTATGTATTTAGTTAGGACATTAATTAGATAGTGGGGTTAATTAGTGGGTAAAATATTAGATACCACCCTCTCCCATTTTCCTTCCCCCATTCGTCCCTTCTCTGGTAATAAATTCCATTTAATTTATATGTAATTTCCCTTGTGTTCAACCCTCCTATTTCCCCCTTTTCCTAAAATACCCAAATAACACTACAAAAGGGGGGTAATCAGACTAGATCATGCTCTCTGAGACTCCTTCTACCTCGGAGCCTTCTTTACACACTAAATCTAGGATCCTGGGATCCTGAACTGTGTTCAGATATTTGAAGGACTGTCACACGGAAGGGAAATGAGATTGGTTCTGCTTGGATCCAAAGGGTAGATCTAGGAACTATGGGGAACGTTGCAGAGAAGTAAATTTCAGTTTGGTTTAAGGAAAAATTCGTTATAATGAAAGCTTTCCAATAATGAAGAGCCTACTTAGGGAGCCCCTCTTCAAAGAAAGGCAGGATGGCTACTTGTGTAAATGAGAAAGAGAAAATGACTAAGAAGCAAAAGTTTGAACTTTGGAGCCTATGACATGCCAACTGCCTAACAAACCGGGACTGGGCCCCTTCCTAAGCTTAAGGCTAGACCCTGAATACAGGAGAACAGATTTTTATTTTTAATTGGTCTTATCTGATAACTGTTTTACAAGGAATCAGATAAGACCAATTCATTTCTGTCAACAATTAATTTGTAAATAATACATTAGATCATCTGATTTCTAATTGGATAAAAGATTAGGGACTTCCAAGCTGGGAAGGAGAGAGTGACCCTGGAATTCTTGAATTCAGGACATAAAAAGGTGTCCCACTGCTCCCAGTCTCTGCAATAACGGACAGATGTGCCCTCACTGATCTCCTTGCTCTAGCTCCTCCTTTACAAGAGCAGTCTCCTCACTCTGCACTGGCTGTCCCCATGCCGGGAACCTTCTCTCTCCTCTTCTCTCCACCCTTAAGCTTAGCAAAGATCCCCGCCTTCTGCAAGAAGCCTTTCCCAGTCTTCAACAATCAAAGGAATATGGAGGCACTAAGTGACTGCTCAGTGCAGGGCCAGTTTTCAGATAAGACATGTAGACTGCTTGAGCTGTACAATCAGGAGAAAACTCCAGGCATCAGTCTTGGGATCTGGTGGCGGCATAAACAGGTCGTTGGTTAATGGGCTCCAACAGCAGCTACAAGTAGTCCAGTTTCCCAGCCACACAGGGCTGCGGTCAAACAATGCAATAAGGTTTTCTCCCAATTCCCACAACTGAATAAACGCAAGATGGAAACTGGACTAGACTCATAACTGAATAGAAAGGGGCTGAGCCAGCTCCAGAATTGAGTTACAGCATGAGTCAATGTGATTCCCTCACTTTGCACAATGAGCCACTGGCTGTCCTAATCCCCCCAACTTCTCATGCTCCTTAGATGTGCTGTAGGGCAGATTCTCGAGCAGGTGTGTCTACACTAGGTGAGAAGAGACGATGCGACGTGCATTCCCTGAAGGACTATTAATATGTAATGCTGTGTAGATTCTCGGTCTGGTAGCTATTATACTTAGTTTTGCTTCACTGCTTAACAAAGGAGGTTTTTATTTGAAAGAGAGAATGGGGCAGCTATGTGGCATGGTGGACAACGCCAGGTCTGGAGTCAGGAAGACTTATCTCCCTCAGTTCAAATCTGACCTCATACATAATAGCTGTGTGATCTTGGGCAACTTATTTATTCCTGTTTGCCTCAGTTTCTTCATCTGTAAAATGAGCTGTAGAAGGAAATGGCAAGCCACTCTAGGATCTTTGCCAGGAAAACTCCCTAAAAGGATGGGGAATCGTTTTGGGGGTCGACTTTACAGAGACCCTACAATCAGATAACATAGGACACCGCCTATTTTAGCTGTGTGGCAATGGATTGAGTATTGGGCTTGAAGTCAAAAAGACCTGAATTTGAATCCTTTCTCGGACATTTGCCAACTGTGTGACCCTGAGCAAGCCCCTTAACTTCCCTTAACTTCACCTGCAAAATAGGGATTGTAGCAACACTTTCATCAGCCATTTAAATACAGGATCATAGATTTAGAGCTTTAGGGAATCTCAGACATGATCTTCTCTGTTGTCGCCTTCTCTGTTGTCTTCTTTTGTAGATGAGGAAATTGAGGCACCTTAAAATGATCAAGTCAATAAGCATGATGGTGGGTGAATGAGATACCATTGAAAAGCTCTTTGTAAGTCTTCAGGTTCTGCTCACATGTAGATATTCTTCATCTTGGTTTAGCTTCAGATACTGCATGGTCTCAAAGTCTATTTCAGGATGTTCCAGCTGTGCAGAGGTCCATTGATTGCTCTATCATAAGAGGTTTGGTCGTTCTGTTTTTCTCTCACAAGAGTGAACCCTCAGATATATTTCTTAGGAAGATTTGCATTGATCAAACACTAGTCAGCTCACTTTGGGATCATTTGTGGTTTTTCCTCACCCAGCAGTCAGTGTGTCAGGATGAAAGTATGGCTTTTTTTCAAGTCATAACCAAAAGGACACAGCATGTTGCAAAAGAAAGAACAATAGATGTGAAGTCAGACAACCTGGATGCAAATCTCAGATCTGGCATTTGCTGCCTGTGTGACCTTGGGCAATCAGTCCCTGGTTTTTAGTTTCCTCGCCTGTAAAATAAGGGGGTTGGATGGGATGATTTCCAGGGTACCTTGCAGCTCTAAATCTGACCCTATGACTTCACTGATGTAGACATCTGGTGCAGAAACGCCTTCCCCAAATACAGAAAAGGGGCTGCAATTTATAGTCTTAGAGTTGTTCAAGACATTGAGAGTTTAAGTGATTTGCCCATAATCACACAGCTAGCATGTAGAAATCAAGGCTTGAGCCCAACTCTTTCTAACTCCAAAGCCATCCCTCTATAGGATGTTTTTCCATAGCATGAGTGGATAATTGATGTCCTGAGGCATGAAACTTTCATTTTTTACACCTAGATTGATTCAGCCATTCTGGAAATCAATTTGGGACTATGTCACTGATTTGCATATACTTTTTGACCCAGCAAAACCTCTACTGAGCTTTTTATTTACTAGATCAAAGACAAGAATTGGAAATTGAGAGGAGGCATGTTATTTGGAGGATGGCTAAACACATTGTGGTGGAACCCATTCAAGTCACAGTGCACTGAGTCTTTACTAGGAATGTCCCAGCAAACCAAGCCTTTATTTAAGATAGCAAAGTAGGAAAAAAGAAGAGGCCAAGTGACTCCCAAGCAAGCTGTGGCCCTGTAGGGTCCCTGGGGAAGGGAAGACCTTGCTAAAGGACAGAGGCCTGCTTTGGGTTAAGAGAGCACTTTCTTTTATGGGGAATAGACATCTTGGGGCAACTTGAGACTTATCAGGATCCTACAGACAAGATTACTGGGAAAACCAGTGGAGACAGCAATCTGGATCAGGCATCTTAGCATATCTGGTCAGGATATCTGGTTGGGCATTGTCTAGAACAGGTTCAACTGTTCTTTTCAGGGCTTCCAGGAGTTCTGGAACAGAAGGCCATGGACCTCTGTAGAGGTAGAACCTAGCAGGGATGTGGAGCCTTCCTGACAATCACATTCTATAGGCTTATATTTTACATGTCCACAGTTATGTCGATTTTGTATTTTAAATATCCAAATTAACAAATACTACTGTGCTATAAGAAGTAACAAGCAAGATGCTCTTAGAAAAGTCTGGAAAGACTTAGAGGAGCTGATGCAGAATGAAGTGAGTAGAACCAGGAGAACATTGTATATGGGAACAGCAATATTGCACTGATGACAAACTGAATAGTTCAGTTATTCTCAGCAATTAATTATCCAAGATAATTGTGAAGAACTTTTGATGAAAAAAGCTACAGCGACCTCCAGAGAAAAAACTGATAAAATCTGAATGAAGATCATAGCTTACTTTTACTTTCTTTATTTTTCTTGTTTGTTTGTTTTTTGGTGTGTGTTTTCTTTTATGGCATGACTAATATGGAAATATATTTTACCTGACTATAAAAGTTTAACCTATATCAAATTGCTTGCCTTCTCAAGGAAGAGGAGGAGGGGGAGGGAGAGGATTTGGAACTCAAAAAATCTATTAAAATTGTATTTAGACATAATTTGGAAAAAAAATAAAATATATTTGAAAAGATCAATAGAAGACAAGGACACCAGGACAATTCCAAGATACTTATGAGAAAGAATGCTATCCACATTGAGAGAAAGAACTGTGGGAGTAGAAATGGAGAAGAAAAACTCAAGATTTATCTCTTGTTTATATGAATATAGGATTTGAGGTTTTGGTTTTAAAAGACTACTCTATTACAAAAATGAATAAATATGGAAATAGATATCAAGTGATAGCACATGTATAACCCAGTGGAATTGATTGTCAGCTCTGGAAGGGAGGAGGGAAGTGGGGAGGGAGAGAACATGAATCATGTAACCTTGGAAAAATACTCAAATTTAACATAAACAAAGAAGACAAAGACATATATACAAAAATGTTTACAGCAGGTATTGTTATTATTATTTTTTTATTTAGAATATTTGTCCATGGTTACATGATTCATGATTTTTCCCTCCCTTCTCATTGTTCAAAACCTATTTCCATATAGTCATAGTGGTAGTCTCTCGGTGACCGAGAATGACTCTTGTCTTTGTGCAGTTTCATCTACGGTGTACCCTCATGTGGCTTTGGAGTGCAAAGGCTGAGGCGCAGAGTTTGTGGCACATGGGCCTGGGACGCCAGTTGTTACGGGAGGTGCGGTTGTGACCTGATGTCGGCGTTCACGCGCAGCGGCAAGACATCGACGTCGCTCATCTTCAAAGGTGGTGGCGCCATGGTTATTGTGGGTTCGCCAGCTGCTTCTGTCAGAGGCAGCGAGTTCTAGTTGCTTTGGTGTCATGCCAGCCCACTTCAAGTTGGACTTTAGCTGATCCTTGAATCTTTTCTTTGGTCGGCCTTGTTTCCTGAGTCCAGCTGACAGTTCACCATAGAATACCTGTCTCGGTATTCGCTGTGGGTCCATGCGGATGATGTGTCCAGACCATCGTAGCTGGGTTCTGAGGACCAGGACTTCGATGCTGGTGGAGTTGGCTCTGTCGAGGACTTCCTGGTTGGTGATTTGGTCCTGCCATCGGATCCTCATGATTGACTGGAGGGAGCATTGGTGGAATTGCTCCAGCTGTTTCATGTGCTTCCGGTACAGTGTCCATGTCTCACACCGTACAGGAGCGAGCTGAGGACCACTGCGTTGTACACTTGGAGCTTCGTCGCAGTGCTTACACTGCTGTGTTGGAGGACTTTGCAGCGCAGCTGCCCGAGTGCCTGGCTGGCCTTTTGGATCCTGGCATTGATCTCGTGGTCTAGGGACCCGTCGTTGGCGATGGTGCTGCCCAGGTACTTGAAAGTGTTGACGTCAGAAAGCTGTGTGCTGTTGATTGTAATGCACGGCTGGTCAGTTGGCCTCCCTGGTGCAGGTTGGAACAGCTCCTCTGTTTTGCTGAGGCTGATAGTCAGGCCAAACAGTTTTGTTGCGGTGGAGAACCTGTCCACAATGGTTTGGAGATGATTTTCTTGGTGGGCCATGAGAGCACAGTCATCTGCAAAGAGAGCTTCCAGGATGAGTCTCTCTGTTGTCTTTGTTTTTGCAGTCAGGCGGAGAAGGTCAAATAGTGAGCCATCCAGTCGGTATTTGATGTAGACGCCCAGGTCTAGATCCATCACAGCATGTCATAATACTTGGGTGAAGGATAGGTTGAATAGTACCGGAGCAAGGACACAGCCTTGTTTCACACCATTGGAGATGTTGAAGCGATCAGAAGTCTCTCCACCAGATAGGAATTCCCCAGCCATGTCGACATGAAAGAGCTGGATCAGTTTGACAAATTTTGCTGGGCAACCGAGCTTGCTGAGGATCACCCACAATGCGTCCCTGTTCACTGTGTCAAACGCCTTTGTCAGGTCTATGAAGACAATGTAGAGACTTAGGTTCTGCTCAAGGCATTTTTCCTGCATTTGCCTCACCGTGAAGACCATGTCAATGGTGCTGCGATCTGGTCGGAAGCCACATTGTGATTCAGGCAGGTTCTGCTCTGAAACAGATGACAGGAGTCTGTTGAGTATAACACAGGCGAGGATCTTTCCAGCAGTGGAGAATAGTGAGATGCTTCTGTAGTTGTCACAGGTTGCTTGTGAGCCTTTGTTCTTGTATAGGTCTACAATGGAGGCATCTCTGAGTTCTGGGGGCATGTCTTCCTCTTCCCATATGCGGGTCAGCACTATGTGGAATGCCTGGAGAGCCTTTCCATTTAAGGCCTTGTACACCTCGGTTGGGATCCTGTCTTTACCGGGTGCTTTGCCTGCACTCATTTGTTGAATGGCTTTTTGGACTTCCTCTATTGAAGGAGGGACGTCAAGTTGTTCAATGGTGTGGTTTGGGGGGATCTGGT
Source organism: Monodelphis domestica (assembly GCF_027887165.1). NCBI lineage: Eukaryota > Metazoa > Chordata > Mammalia > Didelphimorphia > Didelphidae > Monodelphis > Monodelphis domestica. The sequence continues at coordinate 181,184,282 of NC_077234.1, read as the reverse complement.
GAAGGGCACTTTGGTTGACTGAAGAGGGTTGGTTGAGAAGCTGACTGAAGTGTTCTTTCCACCTGTTGCTGATGCCTTTTTTATCTTTTATGAGAGTGTCACTGTCAGAGGATAGCAAGGGAGTGGTGGTGGGTTTTAATGGCCCATAGACAGTCTTGAAGGCACTGAAAAATTGTTTGTAGTTTTTCGTATCAGCACAATGCTGGATTTCTTCTGCCTTTTTTTCCCACCATCGGTCTTGCATCTTCCTGATCTCACGCTGCGCCGTGGCTTGGAGAGACTTGAATCTGTCCTTTTTAGGAGTAGAGTTTGGGTTATTTTGCCACTCCATAAAGGCTTTGTTCTTTTTGCTCAATAGGTCTTCAAAAGCAGTGTTGTTCTCGTTGAACCAGTCCTGGTGGTTGCGTTGTTTGGGGCCTAGGACTGCCTTTGATGTTTCATTCACTGCGTCTCTGAACTGGTTCCATTTCTCGGTTGAGCTTCCAGTGAGTGGTCCCTTGGCAGACAGCTTGTCGTTCAGGCAGGACTGGAATGTTTGCAAATAAGATGGATCTCTAAGACGACTCACGTTGAAAAATGTAAAATGTGATTTCCATGTTATTCATATTTGCAGTAGAGTGATCCTTTAACATCAAAACCCTAATCATATCCCTATTAAGCTATGTGATCAATCATGTTTTTCTTCTATGTTTCTGCTCCCACAGTTCTTTCTCTGGATGTGGATAGCATTCTTTCTCATAAGTTTCTCTGGATTGCCCTGGGTCATTGCATTAGCAGGGTTTTTTTTTGTTTTTGTTTTTGTTTTTTTTGTAGAGGCAAAGAGCTGGATATTAAAGTGGTTTCCTTCATTTGGAGCAAATTATGGTACACAAATATAATGGAATGTTATTGTGACTTAAGAAATGACAAAAGAAACAATTTCAAACTAAATTAGGAAGACTTATATGAACTGATGCACAGTGAAATGAGCAGAGGCAAGAGAATGATTTATATAATAATAATATTATAAAGAAAAACAATTTTGAAAGACTTGAGAAGTCTGATCACTACAATGACCAAGCATGACTGGATGGAAGAGGAAGCACACTACCCACCTCTTGACAGAGAGGCAATGGACTAAAGACAACAAGTAAGACATATTTTTAGACATGGTAAATGTAGGATTTGCTTTGGTTAATTCTGTTTATTTGTTCCAATGGGACAGAACTGGACAATAAAGTGGGTAGGGGAGGAAGAGGAAGAAGAAAAAGAAAGAAAGAAAGAAAGAAAGGAAAGAAGGAAGGAAGAAAGAAAGAAAGAAAGAAAGAAAGAAAGAAAGAAAGAAAGAAAGAAAGAAAGAAAGAAAGAAAGAAAGAAAGAAAGAAAGAAAGAAAGAAAGAAAGAAAGAAAGAAAGAAAGAAAGAAAGAAAGAAAGAAAGAAAGAAAGGAAGGAAGGAAGGAAGGAAGGAAGGAAGGAAGGAAGGAAGGAAGGAAGGAAGGAAGAAAGAAAGGAAGGAAGGAAGAAAGGAAGGAAGGAAGGAAGGAAGGAAGGAAGGAAGGAAGGAAGGAAGGAAGGAAGGAAGGAAGAAAGAAAAAGAAAGAAAGAAAGAAAGAAAGAAAGAAAGAAAGAAAGAAAGAAAGAAAGAAAGAAAGAAAGAAAGAAAGAAAGAAAGAAAGAAAGAAAGAAAGAAAGAAAGAAAGAAAGAAAGGATGTTCACTGAGGCAAACTTTTAAAAGATCCTTGGAAATTTAAGAGATCTTTGGAAAGAACATGAGTATAACAAAAATGTATCAGACAAGCAGGATGACTCTGAAAGAAACAGAATGAATCATTACATATGTCAAAAGAAAAGCAAGCTGTATATAATAGAAACTATATTTCTATTGGAGTAGCTTTCTGTAATGTATCATCGATAATGTCTTGTATCAATAATAGGGTGTTCTTGCCTATTTGTTGAAGACAAGGTGTAGCCTTGGAAAGCATCTGGAAGAAAGATCTTTAAGGATTCACAAAGAGACTATGAAATGAAATTTAAAAGACAAATGCTTTGTTTTCCCTGTCCTTAAGGGATATAACCAATCTCCCTAGTCCTTTGGAATTAGAGAAAGCAAGATTTTCTGGAAGTAAAATTGATCTTAATGCTATCTGACTCTATTTTCCAAAGCAATAACATTATGATTGATTTTTATGCAAATTTCTTCCTTCAGCATATTTCAATAGTGAAATTGAAAAAGGCCAATGAATAGAGCTTAACTATTAGCCTTACAATTAGAGTTATCTTAGATAAGCTCACTAAAAACTTGTTTTCTTTGGAGAGTGATGCTTTGTAAGCCACTGGCCTTGAATTTACCCTGGAGTTTCATGCAATTCTCCATAGTCTAGTATAGTGAAGGCAAACCTATGGCATGGATGCCAAAGATGGCACAAAGAGCACTCTCTGTGGGCACAGGGCTGCTCTCGGCCCCCCCCCCCCAAAGTATTAGGAAGGCAGAGAGACTCAGATGAAGCTGCTACCTTCCCCCTGTCCACCATGCATGATGACATCTTTTCATATCCCCCACCCCTCCACCTAGCAACCCAATGGGAGTGCATAGGGATAAGGTGGGTGGCTCACAGGCAGCTGGAGGGGAGCAGAGTGCTTGGACCACTCCCCTCCCCCTCTCTCCACTTGCTGAGGACATTCCTCACTTCCCCTATCCCTCTGTCCAGCAACCCAATGGAAGTGCTTCCTCGGTGTGGGGTAAGGGGAGTTAGGGCATACCCAGCATGTGGGGGGGGCATGGCACTTGGTGGGGGGTGGGGGTAGGGCCCAGCACTCCATCTCTAAAAGGTTCACTATCACTGCTCTAGTAGAAAACTTCTAAAACTCTTTCTGAGACTACTAGGGAAACTGAGTCTAGAATATGATGACCTCCTTCTTTCATCTTTCTCTTTATTTTATGTACATCTCTTCCCCTCTTTTAAATAAGTTGAAAGGTAAGGGTGTAATATATCATTTAATTTAGGACCTTCTGACCCTGTACTAGCCTAGAAGCAGTCAGTCAGCTGAATAATCTCTCTACAGTCTCCAGATCTGGACTAGGAAACTGAGCAACAGCTCCAATGCTCAGAGCTTTTAGTTAAGGTTTAGCCTATTCCTTAAGACCTAGGGGATAGAAGGATATCACCAAGAGGATTTGTTTCCAGGGTATTGTCAGTCAGGTGAAAATGAGGTATCCTAATCTCTTTGAATAGTGGTGATTCTGGGTTAAGTCATTAACATTTTCTCCAATCACTTTTGTGATTCTGGTTTCTGGTTATATGGTTATATGGATGGAGAGAAATTTTAGTTTTCTGTTCAAGGTTAAATGACTTCAACAGGGATCAAATTCATGATCTTGGTCTCAGAATTGTGATACCCAAGACTGTAGAAATTCAACATTTTAAAAAAAAATTTATTAAACACTTATATGATAGAAAATATGCTGAGCATTGAGGAAGTGAAGTCAAAAATGAAAGAGTTTGTAACTTCAAGAAATTATATTCCATTAGAGGGGAATTCAATGTGCATGTTGTTGTCCATTCAGGTCCTACTCCTTCGGACACGATTTTGGGTTTTCATGGCAAAGATACTGGAGTGATTTGTCATTTCCTTCTGCAGCTCATTTTAACAGAAGATGAAACTGAGGCAAACAGCTTTAAGTGACTTGCCTAGGGTCCCCGAGCTAGTAAGTTGTCTGAGGCTGGATTTGAACTCTCAAAGATGGGTCTTCCTGATTCTAAGACCTCTATTCACTATGCTACCTAGTTGCCCTCAGTGTGTATAAAGATAAGTTAATACAAGGTAATTTAAGGAGGAAGAAACAGTAAGAACTGACATATCTGGAGACATATTGCACTGGAAAATAAAAACTGATCTGAATTTTGAATGATCTGGGTTCAAACTCTTTTTGACACTTCATAAGGATTTGTTGGAGAAATGGTTAAACTTAGACTTGGGGATCATACATGATATTATAGTTGTCATCTCCTATCATATTTGGTTAGTGAATCCTATTGATTCTGTCTCTGCAACAGCTCTTATATTAATCCCTCCTCTCTATTCCCACTGGTACCACCCTAAGACAGACTCATTTATTACCTGCCTAGAGTCGTTTTCTTTCTTTTCTTTTTTTTTTAACTCTTACTTCCATCTTGGAATCAATACTGTGTATTGGTTCCAAGGCAGAAGAGCAGTAAGGGCTGGGCAATGGGGGTCAAGTGACTTGCCCAGGGTCACAGCTAGGAAGTGTCTTGAACCCAGGACCTCCTGTCTCTAGGCCTGGCTCTCAATCCACTGAGCTACCCAGCTGTCCCCCTAGAGTAATTTTTTAATAGATTCTCCTGTATACAACTCTTGCCCCATCTTTCATATCAATACGTCACACATATATCTGGTCATAACTTTCCCATTACGGGGAGCATACATTATAAAATGCAAACTCAGCCTGACAGTGGCATTTTGGGTCATTCACAAACTGGTTCTAATCTCTATCTAATTTTATTTTTAACTGGTTTCCTTCTATTCGTTTTACATTCTAACTAACTGGACTATTATCCATTTCCTGATGTTGTTAAGTCATCTTCTACCTCTTGGCATTTGCCTAGAGCAACCATAATGGTTGGAATGTACACTTGAAGGTTTAGGTCAGGTGTCAACGGCTTCATGAGGCTTTTAAAAAGCTCCCTACTGAAAAATGTTCTAGAACACTTATTTCTTCTTTGTCCCCAAATACATCCTCTCTGGGGCTTAGTAGCCAAGGACCCGAAAGTCTTGTTGGTTTGAAACATATTTTGGCCAGCATCTCTTCAAAACCCTGGTTCACAAGCCCAGGCGAATGATTATCTTTTACCAGAGCAAATAGAAGGATTCATTCATTCAAAACAAAATAAATGAATTAAACAATGACAAGGATAAAAATGAGGACCATCTCCTCCTTCAACCCCTCTCCAAATACACAGGGATGCACCATGCCAAGTGTCAGGGGAGGAGCAGGCAGAGAGAACCTGGTGAGTCAAAGGGACACGTGTTTCTAGAAGTGTGACCCTGGGGCAACTTCTCTGGATGCCTACCTCCCAAATTCCACTCGCTGATGTCATCTGCCAGGATACTCTCTCCAGGGCCTGCTAATTTCCAGTAGTCAACTATTGCCACCTGCTGGGGCTTTGTTGAATTATTGCTGCTATGGGAGCGCTTTCATGAAGGAAAGTGGTCACAACTCTCTCTGTCTCTGACTCTGTCTCTATCTCCCTTCCCCCCAAAAAATCCTCTTTCTCTCTTTCTTTGTCTCTCTGTCTCTGTCTCTCTTTCTCTGTCTCTGTCTCTCTCTTGCATCATGTACCTTTTTGGTTGTTCAATGAAATCGATGAAATCCTCAGAATAATGTCATTAAATGAATAAAATGAAATGTATGGGAAGGAAACCAATTATTGACATAAAGTTATTGAATTTTAAAAATTCCTAGACCATAGGTCAAGAACCCTTGATCTAGATCATAGACTTGGGGGTACTCTGACTCTTTTAAAGTCAGACTTATTGATAACCACCTAGTGAGAAAAAGCCTTAGGTCTGACTTCTGAACATGAATGAATGAATGAGGTAATAAAGCTTTTTCTTCTTTTGAACATGAATGAATGAAATTTAAAAAGCATTAATTAAGTTCTGTAATGTGCTAACCACTCTTCTACCTGTTGGGGATACAAATGTAAAAGCAAAGACAGCTGGTACCTTTGGGAGAGGCAACACTAACTGGAGGTGACCAGGGATGGATATTTGGTTCTTTCCTTAGGGTCACCCCAGCTCTTTAAAGTCACTCCTTCTCATTGTTTGGCAGTTCTTGGGTCTCTAGTTTATCAAGAGAGGGGAGCTGGGAGATGAGAGATGACAGGACTAAGAGAAGAGTTGTTGATACCAGGCGCTGTGCCAAGCACTGAGTACATAAAAAAGTTGGAGACCTGACAACTTCCTGACAGGAGTTCCTTTGTCTAGTTTGGGAGGCAGGGTGTAGGCAGAAAGAGGTGAGTAACGCTATAAGCTGATTCATTTGGTCGCTGTCCAGTCATTTCAGTCACACCTGACTCTTCATGACCCCATTTGGGGTTTTCCTAGCAAAGCTCCTGGAGGGGTTTGCCATTTTCTTCTCTTGCTCGTTTTGCCAATGAGGATCTGAGGTAAACAAGGTGAAGAGATTTGTCCAGGGTCACCCAGCTAGAAACAGTTTGAGGCTGGGTTTGAACTCGGGGCTTTCTGACTCCAGACTCGGCATTCTTTCAACTCTGCCACCTCGCTGCCCTAAGCTGAAATAGACTGAGGTTCGAATGACTTTTCTAGAGCATTAGTCCTAGAGGAAAAGGGAGTGATCTGTAAGAGCTCAGTGCAGCTCAGGAAGGCTTCCGGGAGACCCAGAGCTTGGAGCTGGGAGAGAACAGAGTTCAGATAAGAGTGAGGTATGGGGGAAAGAGCACAGCTTCTTAAATCAAGGTTCCCGGTAAAAAGAGAATATGGGGGGCTACCCACAGACGCGGAGGGTGGTAGATCCACTCGGGGATCCCCCTGAATACCCAGCCAGGTATTCTAATGTCTGGTCAGTGAGAGTGAAACGGAATCACTTTCTCTCCCTGGGCCAGTTGAGCAAATGCCTTGGAGACAATTGATATAAAAACAATATCTCTTTTATTTTAAGAGAGAATACAAGCTGGGGATCAAAACAAAGGTTCTCTAGCTCTAAGGGAGCTAGCTAATTTCCCACAATCCTCCATGTCCCTCACAAGAGGGAGCCTTCTGGTCTTCTGGCTAACTTAACAGCTCCCTGTTTCTATCTAGTGTCCCCCAAACTGACTAAACTATCTAGGATCCTCAGTAGTTGGTTAGATTTATTCTCCCAAAGCTGTCTCCAAAAACTGTTATGAATGAAGTTCACCCCAAGGGGTCTGACCCCTGAGTAAAACCTCAAAGCCCATCTGACAGGATTTTTTTAGATAAAACCGTCTGAAAAGCACAGCAGGTATAGGAGATCCTTTTCTAGATCTTTCCCAGTTAAATAGAGCACCTCCGAAGATGAAGTAGGGGTGTACTCCTCCTCCATAGTCAGGTTGAGGTAGATGAGCTAAGACAAGCCTGCCTTTCCTCCACCATCCTGTGACAGGAAGCTCTTACCCTCCCACAGGAAGTCACTCCTCTCTAGCAGTTGTCACTCCCAAACTATTCCTCCTCTGCCTTCTGCTTGCTAAAATCCTTGAGTTCCTAGTATGTGCCTTAAAGACAGCCTTCTACTTCTCTTAAATCTTATCCTATCTCTCTCCTTTCCCCATTACAAGGGTAACCAACCCCACTTGAATATTTATGTGTAATTATGAGCTTACATCTGTTTCATACTCTTACTCGCTGTATGACCCTGGCCAAGTCACTTCACTGTTTACCTGCGTTCCTCATCTGTAAAATGAGCTAGAGAAAGAAATGGCAAACCACTGCACTAGCCTTGCTAAGAAAACCCCAAGTGAAGTCACCAAGAGTCAGATACGACTGTTAAGACCACTGAAAAACCCTGGATAAATGACTTCAGCTCCCTTAGCCTGTTTTTCCATCTGTAAATGATGGTAGTTGGTTTCTGAAATCCATTTCTCTGATGCCAAGGAAGGGAGATGACCTACTCGGAAGAGTGACGTCCTGGAGGGTGAGTAATGCTCGGGGTATTTGAAGAGTGAAAACATCCGTCTGGCTGAATAAAAGGGCTCGCGTTAGAGGGTGACAGGAGATCAGATGGAGGAGGCAGGGGGTCCAGGCTAGAGAGAGTTTTGGAAGACAAGCTTAAGGAGTTTGGACTTTCCCTGTGTAAAGAGAATTGGGCCAGTAGAATGTGGAGGAAATGGAGAGGCAACTAGACATTTTTTAGAAAGCAATCTGAATTTCTCATTTTGAAAAGCTGATAGGTTCATATTTCTGCTGCTGGCAGCCTGACTTGGTGTCTACAGATAGAGGCCAGGGACAGAGTCTGAAAGCATATAGCTTAAAATATGAAAGCAACCCAGGCAGCAGCGTGGCTCCAGACACTGCCAAAGAGAAAACTCAGACTCACAGTTAATCATTCTACATTGCAAACCACATGCCAGGCTGACCCTGCCTCTCACTGGGGTTCTTGCTGCCTGGAGAGAAGAGAATCATTCCTGTCCCCTAGTGGTCTTCCACTGAAAGCCAAGGCAGTAAAGCTAGTTATCAGCTCCTTTATCCATGAGGAGATGACAAAGCCCAGGGAGTAGTGGAGAAATGAGGTCTTTTCTGGTTGAGTTTGTGGTCCAGACAAGGAATCCAAAGTGTGTCCTGTTCCAGAGGTGGAGACAGAAGCTCGTGGATCCATTGGCGGTGAGCCTGCCATGCCAGCACCCTCTTAGTTCAGGTTTGACCTTATGGCAAAATGAGCCATGAGCACTGAACAAAGGAATTTAACAGCATAGTGAGGATGTGCAACAGGAACATGGCAGATACAGCTGGCTTCTCTGGACGTGGTTCCCATTGTAGCCATCAGGAAGTCATCAGAACATGGCGACTTCCATGGACGTAGAAAGCCACAAAGTGAAGCCCGAGAGTCCCACATTCCACACTCAGGACTTTTGATGCTTCTCCGTCACCAGGAGGGGCAGCTGGGTGGCACCGTGGACAGAGCACCTGCCTGGAGTTAGGAAGAGATGAGTTTAAATCTGGCTTCCGGTACTTACTAGCTTTGGGACTCAGGCAAGTTGCTCCACCCTGTTTGCTTCAGTTTCCTCAGCTGTAACATGAGCTGGAGAAGGAAATGGCAAACCTCTCCAGGGTCTCTGCCAAGAAAATCCCAAATGAGGTCATGAAGATTTGGATAGGAGTGGAAGGACTGATAACGGCAACATCATCATGGCCAGGAAGATGAGTCAGGGAAGCCACAGTCAACTAATTTCCAGGGAAACTGGTTTTTCTCTTTTTAAGTGAAGTCTCCATATTATGAGTGGGAAGGAGGGAGTCATATCAATGAAATACGGTTCTATCCCTTTCTCCTTGTCTATCGAGAAATCTTTTGTGTTTCTATAAAAATGACAGTTCAAGTCAGCCCTTTGATTTGGTTGAGCGTCTGCTTTGTATAAGGTCTCAGTTTCCTCATCTCTAAAATCAGGGATATGACTAGATAACCCCTGAAGTCCCTTCCAGCATTAAATCTATGATTCTACGAACTAGATCTAGAAGGAATGGAAACTAGATCAGGCAAGATTTTATGGGCAAATGACATCTTTAGGTCAGGGTGGATCTACAAAGGATGCAAGTTATCTTGGGGGAAATCATGTGCTTGGTGAGGGATGGAGAGGAAAGAACTTACATTTGAATTGGAGGATTCAAACTTGGTTCTTCTTGACTCCAAGTTCAGCACTCTTAAACTACTGTACTGCCTAAGTACCTGGAGATTAAATTCACCAAATGCCCTCATTTTACAAGTAAAGAAATTCAGGTTCAAGAAACTCTAATATCCTAACTATTTAGTACACATACCAAGCTGTGAATAAAATCCATGTCTCTTGGGATTCCCTAAGTCTCATGAGCTTTAAATAATCATACTACATGGAGCAGCTGAGTGGCTCACTGAATTGAGAGCCAGGGCTAGAAACAGGAGGTCCTGGGTTCACATCTGGCCTCAGACAATTCTTATTTGTGTGACCCTGGGCAAGTCACTTAACCCCCATTGTCTAGTCCTTTCCTCTCTTTTGCCTTGGAACCAATACAGAGTCTTGGTTCTAAGATGGAAGGTAAGGGTTTAAAAAACAATAATTTCACACACACATATCCACATGGCCTCCCATTACACCTGTTTCCAAGTTCCCCTAACACATCGTTCTTATCCTATCATCCCAATAACCCCTGTCCAAAGTCTCCCATATATTAGGCAAACTCCTCTAAAGTTGATGGATGATGATAATCAGATTCTCCGTTTCTTTCTGCACATCTGAAGCTCTTCTGTGGGCTGCCTTTTGTGTGAATTCATGAATTCTCTGTAAATGGAAGTGCTTGAGTCTAAATGACCTTAGGCCAGGTCTGATCAAGAGAATTCTTTCATTGGGTAAGATGCTGGAGCAGATGGTTTCTGATGTATCTTCCAACTCTAACATCTTATGACATAGACCCTGACTCTGTTGGCTTGTATAAATCTGTGCTAACCAACATGGGGAGAAAGTCAAGGAAGGAAGGATTTTCTGCCTTGTGCAGTAGTGTGATGCCCTCTAGCTACAGTACACAGCCAGAAGCATGGAACCCAAGGGGATTTGGAGGAGAAATGCACAGCGGAGCTGTCTCCTGTCCTCTCTACTCCTGCTTCCAACCAGCCTTCCTGCTGCCTTGCCTAAGGTCATCCATGAGTCTGGGGAGTCAGATTTTTTATTTCACTTGAGTGCCCTTTTCAGTACACTGTACTTTCTCTAAGCTACATAGCAATAAATTCTCTCTCCAGGGCCACTGTGATGAATGAGTTGTCTGGCTTGGATTTTGTTGATTGGTTTGTTTTATTTTAAATGAAACATTCCTAGAGTCCTTATGAGATATTTGGAACACTTTGGAAATCAGTAAAAATAATGTCTTTTTTTTTTTTAATTTCTCATGGGATCACACAGTATTTAAGGTTGCTACTAGCAGTCAGTGTCTATCTCATTTAAAGAACTCAAGAAGACTTGGCCTTTGATACCAGTCCGAAGGTGTATCGTCTGTCTTCACAAATATAATAAACATGGCAATATTCTAGATGAGAGAGTTAAGAGTGATTGCAAAATGTTTTAATTTTTTTTAATGAGGTAGACTACTTCAGGAAAAAAGAACTTTCAAGAGGGAATAGAAAGTAAAGAGAGAAGACCCAGACACAATCTTTTGGGAGAAGGAGGAGGTGGGTGGGGGGGAGAGAGAGAGAGAGAGAGAGAGAGAGAGAGAGAGAGAGAGAGAGAGAGAGAGAGAGAGAGAGAGAGAGAGAGAGAGGAAGGGAGAGAGAGAGGAAAGAAAGGGTGGGAGGAGAGTGAGAGGGAGGGAAAGAGACTTATTAGATCTAGATGAATATAGCTATAGTTCAGTGGTGCAATGCTCAGGAAGACTTGAATTCAAAGTGGCCTCAGACATTTACAAACTGAATGATCCTAGTCAAGTTATTTAACCCTGGTTGCCTCAGTTTCCTCATATGTAAAATGAGCTGGAAAAGGAAATGGCAAGTCAGTCTAGTATCTTTGCCAAGAAAACTTCCAATGGGGTCATGAAGAATTAGAAACAACTAAATAATAACATAGCTATGTCAGCTCCTAAGATTTTAAAAAATATGTATATGTATGTATATCTGTACTGCGTATGTACTTTTAAGGAAGGAGAGAGAGGGGAAAACAATCTGTACAAAGGTAAGACTGAAATTGTAAGTAGAATTTGGATAAGATAGTAAGATGAAAGGAGAGTAGGGATAGAATGATTCCAGGGGATGGAAGAAGGCTAGAACCTCAACGGTGAGAAAAATCAAATTAGAAAGAAAGGAGAAGCTTTTGAAGAATCTGAAGGAAAGTCTTGTGGTCCAGGAGCCTCTAGGATAGGAAAGTGATCTCGCTTGGGCAATTATAGATATACAGGGAATAATTGGAACAAAGAAAATGAGAGTAGAATCAGGATGGGAGAGAGCATTAGTTATAATACCCAAGTTCAAAGTAATTCATTAAAGTCTTAGGAGCTGATACTATATATATGCATTTACATAAATATATACATAATACACATATGCATATATTTGTTACAGTCTTAGAAGCTGATATGTGTCTGTATATATAGATATAGATCTATCCAGCTACTAATACTAACAAAATTTCTGTCTTTTTCTTTTTTTAAAATTAATTAATTAATTTAGTCAATTTAGAACATTATTCCTTGGTTACAAGAACCATATTCTTTCCCTCCCTTCCCTCCCCTCCCCCTTCCTATAGATGACATGCAATTCCACTGGTTATTACATGTGTCCCTGATCAAAACCTATTTCCATGTTGTTGATGTTTGCTCTAGGATGTTCATTCAGAGTCTACGGTCCCAGTAATATCCCCATTGACCCAAGTGATCAAGCAGTTGTTTTTCTTTGGTGTTTTTACTCCCAGAGTGTTTCCTTTGAATGTGGATAGTTTTTTTTTTCTCATAGAGCCCTCCAAGTTCTCCTGGATCATTGCATTGCCACTAATGGAGAAGTCCATTACATTCTCTTGTACCACAGTTTATCAGTTTCTGTGTACAATGTTCTCCTGGTTCTGCTCCTTTCGCAATGCATCACTTCCTGGAGGTTGTTCCAGTCTCCATGGAATTCCTCCACTTTATTATTCTTTTGAACACAATAGTATTCCATCACCAACATATACCACAATTTGTTCAGCCATTTCCCAATTGAAGGGCATCCCCTCATTTTCCAATTTTTGGCCACCACAAAGATCACAGCTATGAATATTCTTGTACAAGTCTTTTTCCTTATTATCTCTTTGGGGTACAAGCCCAGCAGTGCTATGGCTGGGTCAAAAGGTAGGCAGTCTTTTATCGCCCTTTGGGCATAGTTCCAAATTACCCTCCAGAATGGTTGCATCCATTCACAACTCCACCAGCAATGCATTAATGTCCCCACATCCCCTTCAGCATTCATTACTTTCCTTTGCTATCATGTTGACCAATCTGCTAGGTGTGAGGTGATACCTCAGAGTTGTTTTGATTTGCATCTCTCTGATTATAAGAGATCTAGAACACTTTTTCATGTGCTTATTAATAGTTTTGATTTCTTTGACTGAAAATTGCCTATTCATGTCTCTTGCCCATTTTTCAATTGGAGAATGGCTTGATTTTTTGTACAACTGGTTTAGCTCTTTATAAATTTGAGTTATTAGACCTTTGTCAGAGGTTTTTGTTATGAAGATGGTTTCCCAATTTGTTGCTTTTCTTCTAATTTTAGTTACATTGGTTTTGTTTGTACAAAAACTTTTTAATTTGATGTAGTCAAAATTATTTATTTTGCATTTTGTGACTTTTTCTAAGTCTTGCTTGGTTTTAAAAGCTTTCCCTTCCCAAAGGTCTGACATGTATACTATTCTGTGTTCACCTAGCTTACTTACAGTTTCCTTCTTTATATTCAAGTCATTCACCCATTCTGAGTTTATCTTGGTGTAGGGTGTGAGGTGTTGATCCAAACCTAATCTCTCCCACACTGTCTTCCAATTTTCCCAGCAGTTTCTATCAAATACTGGATTTTTGTCCCAAAAGCTGGGGTCTTTGGGTTTGTCATAGACTGTCTTGCTCAGGTCATTTACCCCAAGTCTATTCCACTGATCCTCCTTTCTGTCTCTTAGCCAGTACCAAATTGTTTTGATGACCACTGCTTTGTAATATAGTTTGAGATCTGGGACTGCAAGGCTACCTTCGTTTGTATTTTTTTTTCATTATTTCCCTGGATATCCTTGATCCTTTATTCTTCCAAATGAACTTTGTTATGGTTTTCCCTAATTCAGTAAAATAGTTTTTTGGCAGTTCAATGGGTATGGCACTAAATAGATAGATAAGTTTAGGTAGGATGGTCATTTTTATTATGTTAGCTCATCCAACCCATGAGCAATCAATGTTTTTCCAATTGTTTAGATCTAGTTTTAATTATGTGGAGAGTGTTTTGTAGTTGTGTTCATATAGTTCCTATGTTTGTCTTGGCAGATAGATTCCTAAGTATTTTATATTGTCTAGGGTGATTCTAAATGGAATTTCTCTTTCTAATTTTTGCTGTTGAGATGTGTTGGAGATATATAGAAATGCTGATGACTTATGTAGGTTTATTTTGTATCCAGCAACTTTGCTAAAGTTGTTGATTATTTCGACTAGCTTTTTAGTTGATTCTCTGAGATTCTTTAAGTAGACCATCATATAATCTGCAAAGAGTGATAGCTTGGTCTCCTCATTGCCTATTTTAATACCTTCAATTTCTTTTTCTTCTCTAATTACTACTGCTAGTGTTTCTAGTACAATGTTAAATAATAGAGGTGATAATGGGCATTCTTGTTTCACTCCTGATCTTATTGGGAAAGCTTCTAGTTTATTCCCATTGCAAACGATGTTTGCTGATGATTTTAGATATATACTGTTTTTTATTTTTAGGAAAGACCCTTCTATTCCTGTGCTTTCTAGTGTTTTCAATAATAGCAAGTGTTGTATTTTGTCAAAGGCTTTTTTCTGCATCTATTGAGATAATCATGTGATTTTTGTCAGTTTGTTTGTTAATATGGTCAATTATGTGGATGGTTTTCCTAATATTGGACCATCCTTGCATTCCTGGTATAAATCCTACCTGGTCTTGGTAAATAACCCTCATGATCACTTGTTGAAATCTTTTTGCTAGTATCCTATTTAAGATTTCTGCATTTATATTCATTAAGGAGATTAGTCTGTAGTTTTCTTTTTCTGTTTTTGACCTGCCTGGCTTTGGAGTCAGTACCAGATTTGTGTTATAAAATGAATTTGGTAGAACTCCTTCTTTGCTTATTCTGTCAAATAGTTTGTATAATATTGGGATTAGTTGTTCTTTAAATGTTTGATAGAATTCATTTGTGAATCCATTTGGTCCTGGGGATCTTTTCTTAAGGAGTTCTTTGATGGTTTGTTCAATTTCTTTTTCTGATATGGGGTGGTTTAGGTAGTCTTTTTCTTTCTCTGTTAGTCTAGGCAATTTATATTTTTAGAAATATTCATCCATATCACCTAGATTGCCATATAATTGGGCATAGAAATTTTTAATGCTTGCCTTAATTTCCTCTTCATTAGAGATGAAGTCTCCCTTTTCATCTTGGATACTGTCAATTTGGTTTTCTTCTTTCCTTTTTTAAATTAGATTGACCAGTACTTTGTCTATTTTATTTGTTTCTTCAAAGTACCAGCTTCTAGTTTTATTTATTAAATCAATAGTTCTTTGACTTTCAATTTTATTAATTTCTCCTTTGATTTTTAGGATCTCTAATTTAGTGTTCATCTGAAGATTTTTAATTTGTTTGCTTTCTAGTTTTTTAATTTGTATGCCTAATTCATTGACCCCTGCCCTCCCTAATTTGTTAATATATGAACTCAAGGATATAAATTTCCCCCATGAGTACTGCTTTGGCTGCATCCCATAGATTTTGAAAGGAGGTCTCATTATTATCATTTTCTTCAATGAAATTATTAATTGTTTCAATGATTTGTTCTTCAACTAACCAATTTTGGAGAATTGTATTGTTTAATTTCCAATTAATTTTTCATTTGCCTCTCCATGCACCCTTACTAATTATTATTTTCATTGCATTGTGGTGTGAGAAGGTTGCATTTATTATTTCTGCTCTTTTGCACTTGTTTGCAATGTTTTTATGCCCTAATACATGGTCAATCTTTGTGAATGTACCATGTGCTGCTGAAAGGAAGGTCTATTCTTTTTTGTCCCTATTTATTTTTCTCCACATATCTACTAACTCTAATTTTTCTAATATTTCATTCACTTCTCTTACTTTTTATTTATTTATTGGTTTGATTTATCTAGTTCTGATAGAGGAGGGTTCGGGTCTCCCACTAGTATAGTTTTTCTACCTATTTCATCCTTGAGCTCTACTAGTTTCTCCTTTAGAAATTTTGATGCTATGCCATTTGGTGCATACATGGTGAGTACTGATATTTCCTCATTGTCTAAATTTCCTTTTATCAGGATGTAATTATCTTTCCTATCTCTTTTGACTAGATCTATTTTTACTTTGGCTTTGTCAGATATTATGATTGTGACTGTTACCTTCTTTTTATCAATTAATGCCCAATAGAGTTGGCTCTATCCTCTTACTTTTACCCTTTGTGTGTCTACCTTCCTCATGTATGTTTCTTGTAGATAGCATATGGTAAGGTTTTGGTTTCTATTCCACTGTGCAATTTGCTTGCATTTTATGGGTGAGTTCATTCCATTCACATTCAGAGTTATGAGTACCAGCTGTGTATGTCCTAGCATTTTGATTTCCAGTCCTAGTCCTTCCCTTTCTTCTTACACTATTTCCTTTTACACAAGTATTTTGTTTTTAATTGGTCCCCCTAATTCCCACCCTTATTTGACTTCTCTTTCTACTCCCTTTTTATCTCCCTCTTATTTTCTTTAGAGTCTTTTTAAACTACCCCCCAACCTCTCCCTCCCTTGTATTGCTTCCCTCCCCACCAGTCTGTTTGTTACCCTTCTACTTCCCTACAGGGAACAAATCAATTCTCTGCCCTAATGTATTTGATTGTTCTTCCTTCTTTGAGTCAATTTCAATGCATGTACAAATTGAGTCTTTCCTATCTCCAACCTCTTTACCCTTCCAGTATATTAATGTTCTCCCCCACCTCCCACCATGTGCTTCTTTGTGACTATAAATTTACCCCATTGTGTTTCCTTTTCCATTTCTCTTAGTATTAACCTCTTTTTTTACCTCTAGTTGTATGTATATATATATGTTTAATCATAAATCTATCTATATACATATTTATGTCTTAGCATTTCATCCTATATAGTTAGTCATTGTTCCCTCTAAGTATAATTCTTCTAGCTAACCAGGTTATAATAACAATTTTTAAGAGTTACCAAGGTCCTCCTTTCTTATAGGGATACATATCATTTTAACTTATTGGGTCTCTTAAAAAAAAAGTTGGTTTTTTTCTTTTTTTCCCTTCTTTCTTAGTTACCTTTTGATGATTCTCTTGAGTTCTGTGTTTGGACATCACAATTTTTGTTCAGGTATGGTATTTTCTTTACAAATGCTTGGAATTCTCTTATTTTGTTAAATAACTATACTTTCCCCTGTAAGAATATAGTCAGTTTTGCTGGGTAGTTGATTCTTGGTTGTAGACCTAGTTCCCTTGCTTTCTGGAATATCATATTCCATGCCTTTTGTTCCTTCAGTATAGATGCAGCCAGATCCTGTGTTTTCCTCACTGTAGTTGCTTGGTATCTGAATGATTTCTTTTTAGCAGCTTGTAATATTTTTCCTTGGTCTGATAGTTCTTGAATTTGTCTATAACATTCCTGGGTGTTGTCAGTTGGGGATTAAGTACAGGAGGTGATCTGTGGATTCTTTCAATCTCTACTTTTCCCTCTTTTCTAGAATATTGGGGCAGTTTTCTTGTATAATTTTCTGTAGGCTGATGTCCAGGCTTTTTCTTTTGTCATGGTCTTCTGGTAGACCAATGATTCTTAAATTGTCTCTCCTGGAATGATTTTCTAAATCTTCTGTTTTGTGAATGAGGTGCTTCATATTTTCCTCAATTTGTTCATTCTTTTGATTTTGTTTTATAGTTTCCTGCTGCCTTGTGAAGTCACTTGTTTCTAATTGTTGTATTCTGGTTTTTAAAGACTGGATTTCAAACCTGGCTTTTTAGTCATCCTCCTGGTCTGATTTTCTTTGGAGGTCATCTTTCATTTTTTTTGCCTCATTTTCAAGCTGATTAATTTTGGCTTTCAAGACACTGTTTTCTTGTTTTAGTTCAAGTGCCTCTGTTTCCAGATAACTTATCTTGCTTTTTTTTTTAAACCCTTACCTTCCATCTTGGAGTCAATACTGTGTATTGGCTCCAAGGCAGAAAAGTGGCAAGGACTAGGCAATGGGGGTCAAGTGACTTGCCCAGGGTCACACAGCTGGGAAGTGCCTGAGGCCAAATTTGAACATAGGACCTCCCATCTCTAGGCCTGACTCTTAATTCACTGAGCCACCCAGATGCCCCTCCAATTTATCTTGCTTTTTAAGTTCTTTTCCCAGTTGTCTTCAGCTTCTCTTGTGTTTTGAATTGTATTTAGAGTTCTTCCAAAGCCTTTTTCCAATTCACTGGTGTTTCTGTGTTTTTGCTTGGTGTTTCTTCATCCTTCTTTGTTACATTTGCTCTTTGTTCATTGCCTGCATAGAAATTGTCGATTGTAATTTCTTTTTCTGTTGTTTGCTCATATTTGCCCCTTCTTTTCCCCCTGTAGTTGCCTGCACTCTTGCTCCTCTCATTATGTGCTGGATCTCTGGTTTTGGGCTTTTCTCTCAGCCTTCACCCTTGGAGCTTAGTCAGCAAATCTCTCAGAGCAGTCTGTAGGGTAGGGGTGTTGGAGCTTGAGCTTCCCTGCCCTCTGAAAGCTTGATGAGATTAAGCCCAGCTGAGTGGAACTTGCAGTTCTGAATGTGCCCTGAGTCCAAAACCTCAGGAAGGGGGGCGGGGTACAATATGGAGTGTCTCCTCTGCTGTGACTAGGTACCTGCTCTGGGCTTCTTCTCCAATTGCTTCTCCACCACCTGTGTTTGACGCTCTGAGCCTGGCACAGCTTTTCCTGCAAGGTGCTTCTTCCAGACTAGTACCCTTGCCCACCCAGAAGTTCTTGCTACCACTGAAGGCTCAGCGCTATAGGTGGGGGAGGGGTCCTGGGACCTTCCTTCCTTCTTCCCCTTAAACCCTTGAATTCAGGCTTTTGAAGAGTGTACTTTTTAATCTGAGTCCAGCAGGAGTGTTCCTTGGCTCTGTCCTATAAGTTTGATTTTCAGTTCCCTAGGAGCATTTGGTTTGTAATCAGTAAGGAAGGGTTTTCAGAGGTCTGAACTTTCACTGCCTCCACCCCACCATCTTGATTCTGCTTCCAGGTATGTCTGTCTTTTTTCACTCTGTCCTTGCTTCTGCCTCTGTCTTTCTCTCTCTATTCCTCTCTCCCTTTCTCTGTCTCTGTCTCTCTCTGTTCCTCTACCTCTTCCTCTCTCTGTCTTTCTCTGTTCCTCTCTCCTTTTCTCTCTCCCTCTCTCTGTTCCTCTACCTCTTCCTCTCTCTGTCTTTCTCTGTTCCTCTCTCCTTTTCTCTCTCCCTCTCTCTGTTTCTCTCTGTCTATGCCTCTGCCTCTGTCTCCCCCCCTCTCTCTGTCTCAAAAAACCAAAAGCACCTATAGTTTCAGGGGGCTGAAACCCTAAAACAAACCAATAGTGTAATTTGACTAATGGCATCTTAGTCTAAATTTGAAGAGAGGCACAATATCCAGGACTAGGTGCAACTTCATGAAAGATCAGTTGAAATCTCTCTTTGAACTTGCTTTTTAAGAAAAAAAAATAACTCTTAAGGAACTATGTATGTGTGAAATTCAACTGAGAATATGCTGTTGATTGATAAAATGTGATAAAACAAAATTTATCAACTAACCATTTTTTGAGGATAGACGTATCAGCAGTAGGGCCTTGACCCATTTCATTCTTATGTGAGCTGGTACAGTCTGGTGCCCCCTATCATATTGGTTCTGGGTTTAGTGGACATTTAATCCTACTGCAATTTAGAACTCCTAAACTCAAGCAATTTTCTGGCTTCATTCTCTGCTAGTGGCAGAGGTTACAGGTGTACCATCACATTCAACCTATACAATTTTTTTAAAAAAGAGAGATTATATTTATTACTTCATTTTTTACAGATAAAGAAACTTGAGGCCACAGAAGACCCCTCTCAATCAGTGGGTTTTCTTTGGGGGTGGTTTGGGACAAGAAGGATCAGAAAAAATACAAATTCAACAAGTTTAATAAACAAAATTTAAGCTTTCTACTGTGTAAAGAGAGCACTGAACTAGGTCCTAAGGGGGTATACAAGGTTTAAATATGACCAGGTTCTTGTCTTTAAGAAGCTTACAGCCTAATAGGGCGATGACACTAATCCAAATAGCTATAACAAACAGAATTTTTTCTTTCTTTTTTAAATCACTCAATATTGAGTATCTACTATGCGGCAGTCACCATGCTAAATGCTAGGAATACAAATATATAAAAATGAAATAGTCCCTGCTCATAAGGAGCTATATGACACACTTATGTATAAGTACATGTAGAATAAATATAGAGATAATAAATGCAAAGTAGTTAGGACTGGTACTAAGTTGGGGCAATTGGAGATTAGGGAAGTTCTCCTGGAGAAGGTGGTCTTTGAGCTGCATCTTGAAGGATGTGAAGAATTTGATGCGGTGGAGCTAAGGAGGAATTTCATCCTAGAATAATGACATAATAAGTAATAATAATAATAATACATGATAAGTTCATTTGAAAATCATATCTGCCATCTGAGAAGGAAGGTTGTTACCAGCTGGGCCAGACTTCTAACTCACAGCCTAGTGTTTCTTCTACTTCATCCACCCATAATCAGGTCCATGCATTTAATTGATAAGAGATAAATTTGTGTAGACAGAAGCTCCTTTGAATTCATTCTCGAGTCCTCACATTTCAAGAACTTTATTGTGTCTGAATAAGAAAAAGGGCTGTTGTTCAGCCATTTCTGACTCTTTGTGACTCTGTTTTAGGTTTTCTTGGTAAAGATACTGGTGTGGTTAGCCATTTCCTTCTCCAGCTCATTTTACAGATAAGGAAACTGAGGCAAACAGGATTAAGTGACTCGCTTAGGGTCATATAGCTAGGAAGTGTCTGAAGCCAGATTTGAACTCAGAAAGGTGAGTCTTTCTGATTCCAAGCCCAGTGCTTTATCCACTGTGCCATCTAATTATCCCTAAAATAATAAAGAAAATCAAATAAATAAGAAATATGACAATATTAAAAGGAGAACTATGAAGCAAGTGAATGAGAACTTAGGATGTAATAATAATAATAATAGCTATGGTTTGAATGGTACTTTGAAGTTTTCAAAGTATTTTATAAACATTATGTCATTTTATTCTCTCCAGAACATTGGGTGATAGGTGTTATTATTATCACCATCTGATATAGGAGTAAACTGAAGTAGTCAAGGGTTAAATGACTTTCCCAGGGTCACACAGCTAGTAAGTATGTAAGACTGTATTTGAATTCTGGACTAGGGCTCTATGCATTTGGACCACCTACCTGCCACAAGCTTATATTTTTTTTCTTCAAGGGAGAGAAGTAAAATGAGTCAAAGCTTGACTGTGGCCAAGATCATGTATTCCAAATGTTTTTTTTTTAATGCCTATGGTGTTTCCTGTCATTATCAAGAAAAGGATACCATAATTGCACACACTTAGGGACAATTGGGTACTTCTTCCTTTACACGTATATTTACTACATGAAATTATGAAGAGCAAAATGAGCAGAATCAAAAGAACATTCTATACAGCAACAGAATATTGTTTGCAGAATGACTTGTATAAGTCCACCTCCAGAGAAAGAACCGATAAATAGAAACAAGCAGGACATAGTTTTATGTATACAAATATCTCTTTTTTTAACCTTCCCCTTCTTTCTTAGAATCAAGACTGTATTGGATCTTGGATGTCAGGAAGACCTAGATTCAAATCCTGTCCCTGACACATGCTGATGGTGTGACCATGAGCAAGTCATATAACCTCTCACAGTCCTAATAACTCTCTAAGATTACAAATTATAGAGCAATTGCCAAACTGCATGGGAAAAAAGGAATTTTCTCCCCAGCTGTCAGTCCCCTGAACCTAAGAAATCATAGGATTAGAAATTTTAAAAACTTTCCCTCATTTAGGAATTATCCTCAGCGATTCAGGCAAAATGCTCTTTCTGTAGTTTCTTCTGGGGATTTCACTTATGAAATCATTAACCAGAAAGAGAATAGTCTAGCAAGCAAATAAATCTTCTACAACAACAGCTTTTGTTTTCAGGAGGAAGTTGGAATATGCCACCAACGCCATTCACTGACAGTGTTTCCTTAAACTGATTTGTCATAATCATCCAGAAATTTATCTCGTTTATGAGCATTTCACCAAGAAACAACTGCACTTAGATATACTCTAGTTCATCAGACAATCAACAAGCCTTTAATAACATGTGAGTTTGCCAGATGCTGGGCTAGGAATTGGGCATACTAATGGGAAAGCAGCAAGTCTGTCCCTGGGAAAGCAGTGAATGCCGGAGGGGAGGTGGCAGAGTAGGGACATTAATTCATTGCTGGTGGAGTTGTGAATTGATCCAACCATACTGGAGGGCCATTTGGAACTATGCCCAAAGGGCGATAAAGACTGTCTGCCCTTTGATCCAGCCATAGCACTGCTGTGTTTGTACCCCAAAGAGACAAGGAAAAAGACTTGTACAAGAATCTTCATAGCTGCACTCTTTGTGGTGGCCAAAAATTAGAAAATGAGGGGATGCCCTTCCATTGGGGAATGGCTGAACAAATTGTGGTATATGTTGGTGATGGAATACTATTGTGCTAAAAGGAATAATAAAGTGGAGAAATTCCATGGAGACTGGAACGACCTCCAGGAAGTAATGCAGAGTGAGAGGAGCAGAACCAGGAGAACATTGTACACAGAGACTGACACATTGTGGTACAAGAGAACATAATGGACTTCTCCAGTAATGGCTTTACAATGTCCCTGAACAACCTGCAGCAATCTAAGGGAAAAAAAAACAACTATCCTCAAGCAGAGGACAAACTGTGGGAGTAAAAACACGGAGGAAAAGCAACTGCTTGACTACAGAGGTTGAGGGGACATGATCGAGGAGAGACGCTAAATGAGAGCCCTAATGCAAATACCAACAACAAGGAAATGGGTTCAGAGCAAGGACACATGGGATACCCAGACAAATCACGTGTTAGCTAGGGAAGGGGGGGGTTTGGGGAGGAGGAAAAGAAAATGATCTGTTTCCAATGAACAATGTATGAAAATGATCAAATAAAATAATGTTTTAAAAACTAAAAAAAAAAGAAAGTCTGTCCCTCGAGGGATTTATAGCCTATTGGAAGGACATGGCAAGCTCATAGATGACTAAATACAAGATAGTTACAAAGTGTTTTCAGGGTGGGATGGTGGTGGCAATAATGATGGAAAAAATCAGGAGAAAGTCTTCTAAAGGAGGTGGCTTTTAACCTTGGAGGGAGCTAGGAATTTTTTTTTGTCTTTGTATCTTTCTTCTTTTTTAATTTAAAATTTTTTTTAAATTTTATTTAGTTAATTTAGAACATTATTCCTTGGTTACATGAATCATATTCTTTCCCTCCCTCCCCTCACCCCTTCCTTCCGATAGCCGATACACAATTCCACTGGGTTTTACGTGTGTCCTTGATCAGAACCTATTTCCATGTTGTTGGTGTTTGCACTAGGATGTTCATTTAGAGTCTACATCCCCAATCATATCCCCTCAACTGATGTAATCAAGCAGTTGTTTTTCTTCCCTGTTTTTACTCCCACAGTGTTTCCTCTGGATGTGGATAGTGGTTTTTCTCATAGATCCCTCCTAGTTGTTCAGGATCACTGCATTGTCACTAATGGAGAAGTCCATCACATTTGATTGTACCACAATGTGTCAGTCTCTGTGTACATTGTTCTCCTGGTTCTGCTCCTCTCGCTCTGCATCACTTCCTGGAGGTCATTCCAGTCTCCATGGAATTCCTCCACTTTATTATTCCTTTGAGCACAATAGTATTCCATCACCGACAGATACCACAATTGGTTCAGCCATTCCCCAATTGAAGGGCATCCCCTCATTTTCCAATTTTTGGCCACCACAAAGATCACAGCTATGAATATTCTTGTACATGTCTTTTTCCTTATTAGTTCTTTAGGGTACAAGCCCAGCAGTGCTATGGCTGGATCAAAGGGCAGACAGTCTTTTAGTGCCTCTTGGGCATAGTTCCAAATTGCCCTCCAGAATGGTTGGATTAATTCACAACTCTACCAGCAATGAATTAGTGTCCCTGCTTTGCCACATCCCCTCCAGCATTCATTACTTTCCATTGCTGTCATGTTAGCCAATCTGCTAGGTGTGAGGTGATATCTCAGAGTTGTTTTGATTTGCATCTCTCTGATTATGACAGATTTGGAATACTTTTTCATGTTCTTATTAATAGTTTTGATTTCTTTGACTGAAAATTGCCTATTCATGTCCCTTGCCCATTTATCAATTGGAGAATGGCTTGATTTTTTGTACACTTGGTTTAGTTCTTTATAAATTTGAGTTATTAGACTTTTGTCAGAGGTTTTTGTTATGAAGGTTGTTTCCCAATTTGTTACTTCCCTTCTGATTTTGGTTGCATTGGTTTTGTTTGTACAAAAACTTTTTAATTTGATGTAGTCAAAATTATTTATTTTACATTTTGTGATTTTTTTTCTAAGTTTTGCTTGGTTTTAAAATCTTCCGCTTCCCAAAGATCTGACATGTATACTATTCTGTGTTCACCTAATTTACTTATAGTTTCCTTCTTTATATTCAGGTCATTCTCCCATTCTGAGTTTATCTTGGTGTAGGGAGTGAGATGTTGATCCAAACCTAATCTTAGGGAGCTAGGAATTCTAAGAGGAAGAGTTGAAAAGGAATAGCATTTCAGGCATATGTAAAGTAGCAAAGGTAGGAAATTAAATGAGCACAAATTTCAGACAGGAAAGTTATTTTGTTCATCTTTCTACAATACAATGTTCCTGACTTTGTAAGTATAATCCATATTTGGTTTTTGTTTAATTTGTAAAAAAATTATTTATTTGCTTACTTGTTACATTAAAATTGCCAGGTATCTTCCTCCCTCCCTTCCCCTCACTAGAGATGGCATCATTTGACAAAAAGGTTAAAAAGGTAGGGGGTACCTAGGTGGCTCAGTGGATTGAAAGCCTGGCTTAGAAATGGGAAGTCCTGGGTTCAAATGTGAATTCAGATACTTCCTAGCTGTGTGATCCTGGGCAAGTCCCTTAACCCTAATAGTCTATCCCTTCTCTCTTTTCTGCCTTGGAACCAATACACAGTATTGATTCTAGGACAGGAAGTGAACATTTATATGTGTGTGTGTGTGTGTGTGTGTGTGTGTGTGTGTTTGTGTACATAAAACTATGTCCTGATTCTTTCTATGAGTTCTTTCTCTGGAAGTGGACTTATACAAGTCATTCTGCAAATAATATTCCTGTGGCTATAGATAATGTTCTTTTGGTTCTGCTTATTTTGTTCTTCATAATTTTGTGTAGTAAATGTACTTGTAAAGGAAGTACTTAAAAAAAAAACAACTTCTCCTGGGACCCAACCCAAAGATAAGAAATGAGGCAGACCGAACATTCCTTGAAAGTCTGGATAATTTATTCTTTCACTGTTGCATCCTACCCATACAGCCTAGTGGGAATGTTTTAAATGCTTGCTGAATTAATTAATGATTGTTAAGTAATTAACTTCCTGGACAGAACACACTGTCCACCTTTTTTGATTCTATAGTAAAATTAAAACAGTTCCAGAGCAAGTCATATTTTCATTGAAAAAGAGTTCAGAAAAGAACTGAGATAAAAACTCAAAGCTGATCTGACAGGATTTTTTAGATAAAACCGTCTGAAAAGCACAGCAGGTATAGGAGATCCTTTTCTAGATCTTTTTGAGTTAAATAGAGCACCTCCAAAGATGGAGTAGGGGTGTACTCCTCCTCCACAGTCAGGTTGAGGTAGATGAGCTAAAATAAGCCAGCCTTTCCTCCACCATTCTGTGACAGGAAGCTCTTACCCTCCCACAGGAAGTCACTCCTCTCTAGCAGTTGTCACTCCCAAACTGTTCCTCCTCTGCCTTCTGCTTGCTAAAATCCTTGAGTTCCTAGTATGTGCCTTAAAGACAGCCTTCTACTTTTCTTAAATCTTATCCTATCCCTATCCATTTCCCATTACATTAGAAAACACCCACGATGAACTCAATACGCACTTGGCGGGCAAACACTAAGTGCTCAAGTATGAGGCATAAAACATAAGTGTTGTAGTTCAGAGAAAAGAGAAATTATTATGGGCTGGAAAAGTTAGAAAGTGGATTGCCGCTGCAGCTAGGTGGCACAGTAGGTAAAGTGCCAAGGCTGGAGTTTGGAGGGTCTGGGTTCAAATCTAGTCTTAGACACATCACTTAACTCCATTTGCCTAGCTCGTTCCCTTCTGTCTTGGAGTTGTTACTAAGACAGAAAGTAAGGGTGTTTTGTTTTTGTTTGTTTGTTTTGTTTTGTTTTTAAGTGGATTTCTCCCTCCTGACCTTTGGCTACCAGAATTCCTAAGCTTTCTTAGCTTGGGAATCAAGTCCTCCACTGGGCTCTCCTCAATCTGCCTTGTTTGTGAACCTTCCTGAGCTTTCTTGTTTTCTTTAAAATATTTTGTTGATAATCTTTACTTTCTTTTTTCCCTCCTGAATCATTATTTCTTCCCCATTTACTCCACCCATCTATTTCTGCCAAAAAAGACCCTTTTTTACCTAACCCCTAAATAAAGACAAACAATAGATGAGTTTCTTTCCTTCCAGCTTCTAGCCTCTTGGCATTGATTCAATAGCCTGGCTGTTCCAACATCAAGTCCCCTGACCAGAGAGGAGATGCTTCATCAGAGGTGAATAAAATATCATTTTGAGCTTTTGGTTCCTTAGCTCTTGAAGCAAATTCCTTCCCAGAAGCATGGCAGGAAATGAGAAATTGAGCACCCTCTTCCTCACACATCAAGTTTCTCCCTCCTACTCACTTGTTTTGCTGTTGCAACATGTCCAAGTTCCCAGTAGCTGTCTTTAGGGCATTTCTTGGCTCTGGAATGCTTTTGCAATTATATATGCCTGTTATGGATAGTAGGAAAGTGATTAAGAGAAGGGATGGAAGTTCTTGGCTTCAGTGTGGTGGTGGCTTCATAGTTGTTTAAGGAGAGCCTTCTGGGATTCATCAAGGGCAGTGGTTCTCAAAGTGGTTCTTTTTCAGAGGATTCTCAAGGTTAAAACTATGCTCAAACTAATAGTGATAATACTTGCGGATTAAAATACTTCTTCCTTTTCCAACTCTGTGTATCTGTGTGGCTGGATTTTCTTTATCCACTTTAATTAAGACAACATATAATAACAGATTGAATACAGAAGCAGATAGGAGAATCTAGCTTTCTCCTAAAGCAAGATATTAAAGAGATTACCAAAAATATGTATAAAACAATGCTATTCCACTATTTTTAATTGGAAAACACAATTATTTTTCATAAAAATGTACTAGTCATGTTAACATATAATGGGCTTATTCTTATTTTCAAATAAATAAATAACTAAATATTCTTAAAATGCATTAGTTTTAACTTTGAAGAGGGTAAATATTGATAGATATAATTCACATAAACAGAAGCTCTTTGAGTTCCTCAGTAATTTCTGAGTGTAAAAGAGTCTTGAGATTAAAAAAAATGTATAGAAGATATATGTCTTCTAAAGCTTTGGGGATAGGAAGTGAGAGAAATAGAAAGAATGAAATTTTTTTATAAATAACTAAAAGGCAGAGATGACATGCTTGTCAAATTAGTTAGGAAGGATAACAAACATTTGAGATGACAAGATTTGGAAAAATTTCAACAATGTTAGGATGCTGGACTGAATTTAGTAATATTTAATAATGATAAATGTAAAGTTCTACAATTGTGTACAAGGAGTCAATTTCATGAATCCAGGATGGGAGTTCAATGGTTCAGTAGTTTGTATGAAAAAAAAAATGTGGAGTCTTGAGTGGACTGCAAGGCCAATATTAGTTATATGGTGGATAAAAAAGTTATGCTACATTGAAAGGCTTAGGGTCCAGGGTTATGGAGGCAGTAGTCCTGTTATACTTTGCTTAGTCATACTCTATCCAGACTACTGTGTCATTATATTTTATAATGGCTTTGAGAAACTGGAAAAGTATGCAGAGAAAGACAACCAAAATGATAAAGTGGTTTAAAATTGTGCCTTTTACTATGGATATTATCTTGAGCAAATTAACCTCAGCTTCCTTATCTTAAAAATGAGAGGTTTGAACTAAATGATCTCTAAGGTCCTTTCTAGCTCTAAATCAATGATCCTTTGATCTCACCCAACGAATGAGTATTAGTGGGAGAAAATAGACTATTTAGCCTGGAGAAGACTTGAGAAGGAAGAGGAGAGGCCTACTGATAACTATCTTCAAGTATTTGGAAAACTACAAGGAAGAAGAAAGATAAGACATATTTAGCTTGGCCTCAGAGATCAGAGGTCAAAGTAAGGAGAGAAGCTGCAAACTGGTAGATTGAGGCTTGTGTAAAGGAAATTAGAAATATGCAAAAATGAAATTCATTGTCATAAGAGGTATATATATATATAGAGAGAGAGAGAGAGAGAGAGATGGACAGAACCAAAAGTGGGTTTGGATTTAGTTAAAAAATGTTTTTCAGGACTCCACGAAAGGATAGAAAAGAGAAAAAGAAAGAAGGAAATTGGAGGATAGGAGAGAAGAGGAAAGGATTGGATAAAAGATCTTTAAATAAGATTTCTACTAACATGCAAGAACCCTCCAATATACCTTATCTTGTTCACAAAGAAAAAAGTGGAATTGGAAAATAAAATATTTTTTCTCAAAGAATATAAAAATCATAATATATTATATTATTACCATCTACATTTCAATAAGTGCTTATAAAATATAAACTCGCAAAACATGACTTTTTAGACTTAAAATTAATTATTTTCAAAATACTACTATTTTCACTAGAATGGTTTTAATTTTTTTAAAAATAATTTTGGCATGATCTAGAAAATATAGTTGGTAATATTTTTAAAAAATTAAAATTTTGGTAAAATACATATGGTATACATTTGGTAAAAATATTGGTATTTATATTTTGTTAAAGAGAAACATAAAATATACATTTAAATGTTTGTAATGAAAAATATAAAAATGTATGTGCTTTATCATTGTGAAGTAAAATTATATACCAAAATGCAACTAAATCTTAAAAACAATTGATTTAGGAAAGTAAAGGCTGCACAATAAAATGAGTCTACACCATCATATAGTGAAAGCAAAGAAGCTAAGGTTCCTGTGCCCTAGAAAATACTCACATATGTTCTATTCACAGGACAAATTTGCAAGCCATTATTCAGGAATCTATGTACACTGAATATGAAATATATATGTATATAGTTAAGAATTACATGAAATATTATATATTTTTAATGTAATTAGTTGCTCCATGGTTCATTGGTTGATAGTGACATAGTTTTGTATGCCATTGTTGTTTTCTTTGAAATTTACTGTTTTTTAATTTATGTTGAAAACTAACTAAAACAGCTAGGTGGCTGACCTCTGATACTTCCTAGTTGGGTGATCCTGGGTAAGTCATTTAACCCCAATTGCCTAGCCCTTAGCACTCTTCTGCCTTGGAACCAATACTTAGTATTGATTCTAAGATAGAAGGTAAGGTTTTTTAAAAAATGAACTAAAAAGATAAACATATGTAGCAAAAGGGGATCCAGACACCTTTTAGACTTCTAGGACCTATAAAAATAAAATTTGGCAAGTTATAAAATAAAATATTTAGATGGAAAAACTGTTCAAAATATAGGTTCAAAACTTTTCAAAACTGTTTAACTCACCAATTAGGTTCAAACTGTTCGGATACTTTCGTATACTTTTGATAGAGGTAATCAAAAGTATCCTCAGTGATGATGCGGCGCTAAAGAGACTCTTATTATAACAATAAAGTATTTATTGAAATATATAAGGATAAATAAAGAATTTCTAATTCTAAGGGATTCTAAATTCATCCAAATAAACTCCCAGGTTCTGTAAGAAACTGCTTCTCCTGTGTTTCACAGGCTACACTATTCCTCCCTGATCTGACTAACCCAAATTTATACTATCTAAATAAAAACTACCACTATTATCCTTATAAATCTTAACTTCCCCTTCAAATTATAAAATAGCAAAGGCTAGCTGGTTGAGTCTCAGCAAGAGTCTTCACAGACTCGGAGTCCAAACCAAAGACCAGATCTTTCTTTGGTCTTCTCAGATATAAACCAATCTATAAATACCACAATAGATGTTTCACTAGTGTTTCCCAAGTTGGGAAAGGAAAACACTGAACTCCTTCAGATCTTTCCCTCAGACAGAGAGAGAGGCAAAGATGTTACCTCCTCCAGTCCTGA
This sequence comes from Monodelphis domestica, assembly GCF_027887165.1. NCBI lineage: Eukaryota > Metazoa > Chordata > Mammalia > Didelphimorphia > Didelphidae > Monodelphis > Monodelphis domestica. The sequence continues at coordinate 181,154,437 of NC_077234.1, read as the reverse complement.
GAGAGAGTCTCTGAGTATGTCTCTGCTAACTGCCAGAGATCAACTCCCAAGTGCCAGAGAGAGTAATTGACATGAAAAAAATGGTTATAATTGTCAGCAGTTGAAATTAACATGCTCTTTGAGCTCTGCTTCAAACTCCAAAGATTCTCTTCTTCTCTTTATAGAGTCCATTCTTTACTTATTATCTCTAAATGAATAAAACAATACTTATTTTCTAATATCATCCTTACAGACCTGGAAACTTTCGTTAGTTCTAATTTGCATTTTTTTCCATCAATGGAAATCCACCTTTTCTCCTTCCCATTCTTTTATTGCCAATTAAGAAAGCAAAGCTAAATAAATCCCTGTATTGGCCATGCCCTCCAAAATCTTTTAATCTGCACTCAGAGTCCATCACCTCTCTGCCAGGAGTGGGTAGCATGTTTCACTACTCAGAAATTGTGATTGATCACTGAATTGATCAGTCTTTGAGTCTTTAAAGATATTTGACTTTATAATAATATTGTTACTGCATAATTACTTTAGTTCTGCTCATGTCACTCTATATCAGTTCATACAAGTCTTCCCCCATTTCTCTGAAGCCATCCCTTTCATCATGGTCTTATGGCACAATAGTATTCCATTACTTGTACATCCATTCCCTAATTGATGGACATCCTCTCAAATCTTTGCCATCATTTTGCTATAAATATTTTTGAATACATGAAAAATTGGTAACAAATGTATATTTTCCCCTCTCCTTGCCAGACTTGGTTGGAGTAGATAGTCTCAAAAGTCTTTTTTTTTTTAACTCTTACCTTCCATGTTAGAAGCAACACAGAAGAATGGTAAGGGCTAGGCAATATTTAAGTGATTTGCCCAGAGTCACACAACTAGGAAGTTTCTGAGGTCAGATTCGAGCCAAGGACCTTGTGTCTCTAGATCTGGCTCTCAATCCATTGAGCCACCTAGCTGACTCCTTAAAAGTCTTGAGATTCTATAGAAATTAGAGAATCTCCTCTTCTCCTTTATAGAGTCCATACTGTGGAGGCAGTCAATTTTCCTTCTAGTATTTTATTATTATTTAAAAATTTTAATAACAAATTTCCACATAAGTTTCTCAAAGTTATATGAGCCAAATTGTCTTCTTCCTTTCTTCCCTACTCTCCCTCCAGAGTTGGCAAGTAATTCAATTTGGGCTATACATGGTTTTATTTTATTTTTAAATTTTAATAACATCTAGTATTTTAAAGGTGTGAGGCCCATGCCTCTAGTTTTAGAAGTTTCATCCTCCTCCACCTCCTCAGATTTCATTATTTCCTAGTCTTTGATCAAACCTATACTGATGGAATAGACGTCTACTGGTGGTGCATATTCATTTAGGGGTCATGGTAGCCATGGATCCTTGCCTAAATATTCTTTCTTTTTTTATCTAGGGTTAGAGAATAAGAAGTTGGACAGACAACATTAATAGATGGTGCAATTTTCTGGTAAGAGCAATGGTCTTGCTGTTAGGAAATGTGGATTCCAGACTCAACATTTCTCTGGGCACTGGTTGGTTCCATCCATAAAATGAGGGAGCTGTAAGCAGACCATTCCATTGATGGCTTTTAGCTCTGTTCAATTTTCCTATTTGACAGAGGTGAGTGTTTTCAGACCAGTGCTGTAGATATCCTCTAATGAAAATTCTCTAATCTTCTAACACCTTTTCGATTTTCATTATCATCAGATTCATTATCATCAGTTTTGAGGACCCACCTGAATATGGTACTGTTAGGAGCTGCCAACTCTAATACTTCAATATCTTAGTTCTGTAATAATTCTACAGGTTAATCAGGTTTCACAAACCATAGAAAGAAACATTAAAAGATCTTGAATAGGATTAAGAAATGGGATTGCAATAATAGTCTTTTTCCCTCATTCCTATCTTCCCCCAAACTGTTATGGCTATAATTATCAACTCATTTTTCCAGGTTAAAATGCAAGTTTACTTTCAGTTCACATTTTAATATTCTCATCTCACCTAGTATTCAGGCCAGTAGTTTAATAATTAAAAAAACTGACTTTGGGTTATGAGCATTTCTTCATTGAACTTCATAGCATTGAAGAGCTGAGTTAATATTTATTCTAGAAACTTGAAGTATGAATCATTTCCTGAATCCCCCCAACCTTGAATCATTTCTTTAAAGAATGTTGGCTCAGTGCTGCCATAAAGGGAATGGAGGCAGAGTCGGATGTCCTACTTATCTGTAAGAGCAAAAAGCTATTAAAATGCCCACCTGAGCACCTTCAGTCACTGACTTTCAAACAGGGTGCTATAGACCAGAAACAGGGAATTGATGGAAAGTCATTGCTACTGTTCCTTAGCCACAAGAGAACTTTAGCTGGGTATGGAAAATAGGCAAGAATAATAATATTAGTTAATAATTTTACACATAAACATATCAGGGTAGCAGATGGTGTCATGGATAGAAATATGTTGGGTCTGGAGTCAGGAAGACCTAAATTCCAATTAAATCTCAGACACTTATTAGCTAAGTGACCCTAAACAAGTCCCTTAACCCTGCTTGCCTCAGTTTCCACATCTATAAAAGGAGCTAGAGAAGGAAATAGCAAACCACCAGTATCTTTTCTAAGAAAACTCCAAATGGAGTCACAAATAATTGATCATGACTTAAAAATGAATGAACAACAAAATACACATATATTTATCTATATGTATGTATATAGTCTAGCTTTATACTATAACATTTTTACAAAGTACTTTTTACCCTATAGTTCATTTTACTTTTCAGAATAGCCTTATAAGGAAAGTACTATACATATTTTTATTTTCCCAATTTTACAGTGGAAGAAATTTAAGTAAAATGATTAAGTGACTTGTTCAAGATAAACAGAAGGTGGGGGCAGCTGGGTAGCTCAGTGGATTGAGAGCCAGACCTAGAGATGGGAGGTCCTGGGTTCAAATCTGGCCTCAGACACTTCCCAGCTGGGTGACCCTGGGCAAGTCACTTGACCCCCATTGCCTAGCCCTTACCACTCTTCTGCCTTGGAGCCAATACACAGTATTAACTCCAAGATGGAAGGTAAGGGTTTAAAAAAAAAAGATAAACAAAAGGTGAAACATTGTGGGATGATCATATGTGATTGACTTTGCTACCAAAAGCAATGCAATGACCCAGGACAATTCTGAGGGACTTATGAGAAAGAACACTATCCACATCCAGAGAAAGAACTGTGGGAGCAGAAACACAGAAGGAAAACATATGATTGATCACTTGTTCATATGGATATAGGGTTTGAGGTTTTGGTTTTAAAAGAGGACTCATAAAAATTAATAATATGGAAATAGGTCTTGAGTGATAATATATGCATAAGCCAGTGAAATTGTTTGTCCACTCTGAGAGGGGGAGGGAAGAGGGGAGGGAGACAAGAAGAATCATGTAACTATGGGAAAAAATTTTTTAAAAGCAAAAAAAAGAAAAAGATAAGGAGCAGATAAGTGGTAGAATCAGGATTCAAACCCAGGTTTTCTGACCAAATCCATTAGTTTTTTCACTTCATCTTAGGTTGAGTCATAGAGGGAAGAACTGAAGCAGATAGGGCTGCCCAATGGCAAAGGAATATGCAGGAATTTTTGTATCAATTGTTTCCTCTCCTCCCCAAAAGCTATGTGGAACATAAAAATACAATTATATGTGGAAGAAGTAGGGACTTCCAGATGGAGGCTATGTCAGAAATAAGGCCCAAAGTCCCAGTGTCACCACAATCCTGTTTCCCAGGGCATTAACTAATAAATTAGGAGACAGCTTAGTTTAAGGAAAAGTACATTGAACTCTGATCCAGGATATTTGGATTCAAATCTTGCCTTAGACAGCTATTAGCTATGTGATTCATTTAAGATTTCAGCCTCAGTTTCCCCATTTGTAAAAAGGAGAATAATACTAGCACCTTCTTTATAGGGTTGTTATGAGGGATTAAATGAGGTAACACACATTAGCCACCTTCAGGGATTTTTTTGAGGAAAGCACTTGGAAATCTTCAATTATGTATCTATGTCAGATAGAATTTGGTGGGGGGAGATTGGAGGTGGAGATAGTGTGACCTAGTGGATAGAATATTGGGCTTGAATTCAGGGATCTTGATTCAGCTACCACTTCTGGCATTTGCCCTATGATGTGAACAAGTCACTTAATCCCTCTAGGCTTCAAATTCCTTATCTTTACAAAAAACCTTATCTCATTGATATTCTCTCTCTCTATTATCTAGATCAGTAGTTCTCAACCTTTCTAATGCCGTGACCCCGCAATACAGTTCCTCATGTTGTGGTGACCCCAAACCAAAAAATTATTTTGGTGGCTACTTCAGAACTGTAATTTTGCTACAGTTATGATTTGGAATGTAAATACCTGATATGCATTATGTATTCTCATTGCTACAAATCAAACATAATTTAAACATAGTGATTAATCACAAAAACAATAATTATATGTTGAGAAATATTAACCCAGCAGGAGGCAGCCTGAGCGCTGGGGCGGGAGGTAAGTCCTGCCTGGGGAGGGGGTCTGCAGATGCTGCCTTCTTCCTGTCATCTCCCTGCAGCTCCAGCTGAGGCTTCACTTTAATGGGGTTACTTGGCTCTGTTATCCACTCCAGGAGTTATCCGCTCCAGGACTCATTCTTAACCCCTCCAGAGCCAGCACCCGGGTGCTCTCTCGGGGTCTCTGTTTGAGTCCGGTCTCCAGGCAACAGGGTAAATCCATCGCCCCTCATGGGGAAGGGCTGCTGATCGGTAACTAATATTAGTACAATGTGCGGGCAGCAGGGTCCCCGTTCTTTCCTAGGTCTTGCTGTAAAGTAGTGTGATTTCTCAGCGGCTAAAGCCATCAGAAATATGTATTTTCCAATGGCTTTAGGTGACCCCTGTGTTTTGGTCGGCGGGGTCGCAACCCACAGGTTGAGAACCGCTGATCTAGATAAACATTTGTTATTAATATATCAGATAATTTTTAAAAATTCCACAGTAACCTCCTTCAAAGGAATGTTAAACACTACTTACAATTTTTGTCAGAGGTGGCAGATAGACAGCTCCCCATTTCTAATATACATTTTGGGTCACTCTTTCCATTTTTTTCGCATTGTCTCACCATGATGTGATTCCCCATTGAGGCTGCCACGTGCAGATGTTTTAAAAGAGACTTCAACCAACTGGGGAATGGTTGAACAAGTTGTGGTATGTGGTTGTAATGGAAAACTATTGCGCCATAAGATGAGCAGGATGAATTCAGAAAAACATGGAAAGCCTTAGATGAGCACATACAAAGAGCAGTAGGCAGAACCAGAAGAACTCTACAAACTGTGAGTTTCAAAATGTTGTAGGGGGGAAACTGAATCCCCAACATGCCTTAGGGGTCCCTCCTACTTTTTGGCATGGGATTAATGGGCCAATCCCATGCTGGGGGAGTGGCCACACCCCTACCTCCTTGCATGGGATTGGTCTTGAATTGGACCAATCCCATGCTAGGGAGGGGCCACACCCCCTACCTCCTGGCAGATGTTTTGAAAGAGAAGCTTCAACCATTTGGGGAATGGTTGAACTAGTTGTGGTATGTGGTTGTAATGGAAAACTATTGCACCATAAGATGTGCAGGATGAATTCAGAAAAACAAGGAAAGCTTTAGATGAGCACATACAAAGAGCAATGAGCAGAACCAGGAGGACGATGTATACAATAACAGAAATATTGTATGATGCTCAAGAGTGAAGGAGTAAACCATTATCAGCAAAGCAAGTTTCCAAGAGACCCATGTTGAAAAATGCTATCTGTAGCCAAAGAAGGAATTGTTGGGAGTCTGATTGCAGATCAAAGCATGCCATTTGCCTCTTTATTTTCTTCATAGGTTTTTTAATTGTATGTATATGTGTCTTCTGTCATGGCACGAGCAATATGGAAATACTTATTACAGGAAAACACTGGTATAACCTATATCAGACTATGGGAGAAAATCTGAACCTTAAAATGTAAGAAAACAGCTGTCAAATATGTTTCTTGATGTAATTTAAAAAAGTAAAAAAAAAAAGAAGCAGAAGCTTAATATGATCCTAGAGCCCCCATAACCACTCAAGTAGCTTTAAAATACAGAAAAGAGGGGGCAGTTGGATGGCTCAGTGGATTGAGAGCCAGGCCTAGAGATGGGAGGTCCTAGGTTCAAATCTGGCCTCAGACACTTCCCAGCTGTGTGACCCTGGGCAAGTCACTTAACCTCCATTGCCTAGCCCTTCTGCCTTGGAGCCAATACACAATATTGACTCCAAGATGGAAGGTAAGGGCTTAAAAAAAATACAGAAAAGTTTGGACTATGAAAATAAATTCTTTCTTCTTAGGTGGTGAAAATGTGGATGTCTTTGGGCTTTTAAAAGAAAACTGAATTATAGTGAGTAATGCAGCGGAAAAAATACTATTAACAGGAATGGTCTCTATTTTCTGCAGATTCACACTAAGCAAAATGGTGAATTGTAGCAAGCCTAGAGGACATAGAAGTCTTGTTTAATTGAGTTCAACCTATCTTTTTCAAGTTCTTAATATGGCATTGAACTGTAATAGGCTCTGTAAAGGACATAAGAAAACTATAAGTTATGAGTCCTGCTTTCAAGAAATATATAGGCAGTTCAGAGGAACAAGGTAGGAGTTAAGAGATGGGAGGTCCTGGGTTCAAATTTGACCTAAATGTGTTACCCCGGGAAAGTCACTTAGTCCTATTTGCCTCCTTTCTTCATTTGCAAAATAGGCTGGAAAAGGAAACAGCAAACCATTCCAATATCATTGCTAACAAAACCCTCTGATCCCTCCACCATTTACTGAGAAGGCAAGTCAAATGATATCAGTTAATACATGGGAAATCATGCAAAATATATTGCCAGTAAAGGTTTTAAAGTTCTTGTAGTATTTTAGGGAGATATTTACAGTCCTTGGAGAACAAAGGCTATAATCTGTAATGATAATTCTTCTTGTATCATGAGTTCCAGACATCAAGTGATACAATGAATAGAGTACTATGCCTGGAGTCAGGAAGAATTGAGTTCAAATCCATCCTGGATGCTCAATAGCTGTATGATCCTGCACAAATCATTCAGCCTCTTTTTGTTTCAGTTTCTTTAACTGTAAAATGAGGATAATACTTAACTTAATTTTATTTTTTTCTCCTATATATATAAAAAAGTGTTTCCAACATTTTTCAATGAATATTGAATCTCGAATTCTCTTCCCTCCCTTCCTCTCCCCCAAACCCTCACTGCCCTCGAGGTGGTAAGCAATCTCGTATAGATTTTACAAGTGCAATCATGTAAAACATTTCCCCATACTAATCTTTTTGTGGGGGAACCTCAAATAGAAAAAAAATTAAGAAAGTGAAAAAAGTTTGCTTTGGTCTGGATTCAGACTCAGTTCTTTTTCTCTGGAAGTGGAAGACATTTTTTATCCCGAGTTCTTTGGGATAATTTAGGATCATTGAAATGACGAGAACAGCTGTTTTTCACATATGTTCATTGTACAGTGTTCTTGTCACTATGTACAATGATCTCCTGGTTCAGCTTATTTCACTCTGCTTCAGTTCGTGTAAGTCTTTCCAGGTTTTTCTGAGCTCTTCCTTCTTGCCATTTCTTACAGCACAATAGTATGCCATTACGACCATAAACTATAACTTACTCAGCCATCCCCCAGTGTAACTTTCTAAGTCCTTGGTTCCTTAAAAAGAAGTGCTTTAAATATTTTGTACCGATAGGTTCTCCTCCCCCCCCCACCCCCTTTAAATCTCTTTGGGATACAAACCTAATAATGGTATGGCTGGATCAAAGGATATGTACTGTTTTATAGGTCCAAATTGCTCTCCTGAATGATTAAAAGGGTTCACAACTACAAAAAGCAGATAATAATAGTACCCACATTATAGTATTGTTTTGAGGATCAAATAAAATGTTATTTGTAAAATGTATTTATTTTTTAAATTTTATTTCTTTAATTAATTCATTTAGAATATTTTCCCAGGGTTACATGATTCATGTTCTTTTCTTCCCCACTCCTGTAGCCAACAAGCAATTCCACTGGGTTTGTAAAATGAATGTAGCACAACACCTCACACATAGCAGAGAAAATAGTCTCTTCCCTTCCCTACTTCCCATTTTATGAAACTGGGTTGTGATTTGGGGCAGTCTTTTGATTCCATTATTTAGAAGCATAAAATATTGTAGCCCTTGAGAACAAAGTTATTGCTTCCTTCTTTAAAACTAAACACAGGTTTTAGCTTAATACATTTAGTAAGTGTTTGAATTGGATATTGAAATAACTGGTCTTCCAGGAATGGTCTTCACACACTGAAGTACTTTGACTCCCACTTAAAGGCTTAAGGACATTGCCTCCATCTTGGAGGAAGCAGAAGTTTTGCACACAACGTTGCTAGAAAGGAATTTTTATGGGACAGCTCTTTGGAAATTCTGTGTCGCTGGACTAACACCTTAAAGACTAACTCTTTGGTGATAAAAAATGGAAGATAATGGACCATTGAACCAAGTGTGTGACCATTATCTGACATTTTATAACAACAACTGTGAAATTCCATTTGGACATGAATCGATTCAAGCATAGCACCTTCTGAGTACTTGCTCCATCAACTGGTGGTTTCTCAAAACTCAAAAAGTTTTTAATGCCTTTGTACAAATTCTGATATTACAATGAAGTGCCTAAATTTTAAGTGTTGCATATGCTCTGAGGCCATTCTCCCAACCTCATTCACATTGGCAGGGCTCAGAGAGTGGCTTCTACAGTTCCCACTCAAGGTTCTAGGGGTAACATAGAAAGGTTGGGGTGTCTTTCTCAAGGACCCCACCAATGTCCTCCCCCATCCAAGATATCATCAGTTGATATCAGTTAGTCACCTAGACTTAATGTTTAGAAAGTAGTATTTACCTTGACCTTAGTCAAGCAAGAACTGTTGCCACAAAACTTTCTTTGAAAAAGTCTCTGACACATTCACCTTCAAGTAAATATAGAATCCAAAGGGAAATGGACTGAAGCTTGGAGCACAAAACAGTGAAGGGGTAATCCACAGTTCTTTATAAATAGAAACCATTTTCTCTTCTTCATGGGATGCCCATAAGATGCTTCAGGCATAATATAGCTTTTCTGCTGAGCTCCTGATAGTCTTGAAATGGTTTTTCTTGAGTGTACCTCATATGTTCTCCCAATTCAGACACTGGACCAGTCTCCACTATCCTCGGGACACTGGTAGGATGCTAATAAAGAACCAAAAAGGACTCATTCTGTGGTCCTTTGAAGTTTTCAAGATTCTCCTCTGGTGAAGGGAGAGAGAGAGAGAGAGAGAGAGAGAGAGAGAGAGAGAGAGAGAGAGAGAGAGAGAGAGAGAGAGAGAGAGAGAAGAGACAGACAGACAGACAGACAGAGACATAGAGACACAAAGAAAGAGAGAGAGGGGGGGGGAATTCTTTTGATTATTCATACAATTCTAGCTAATTCTCACCTCTGATTCATTCAAATAAATTCTGTTCTTATCTGATAAATGTATCTATGCTAACAAAGGTAGGGACTGACTCAACTAACACTCCACCCCACCAACAATCACACTATTGGAAATTACCCTAGAGTATAACAATTGGTCATTTAGTTTTTGCTTGGAGATTTTCAGTGAAAGGAAGCTCACTATCTCCCAAGGCAGCCCATTTTTGTACTATTCTAATTGGGAGGAAGTTTTTTCTTGACTAGGAAATTCCCCCCTCCACTGCCTTCCCACTCTCTCACCCCCATTCCTGTTAAACTTACTATAAAACTGAATTTCCTTCTTTGCAATTTCCTCCCCAAACTCCTTCTAAACCTGAATTTAATTCTTTACAATTTTCCTCCCAACACTCCATTCCTTAGTTCTGTTCCCTGGGAGCCAAGCGGAATAAAGTCTAATCCCTTTTATGCCTGAGAGCCCTTCAAATATTTGAAATCTCTCTCTTGTTCCTCCAAGTCTTCTTGTCTCCTAGGCACATATTTTTAGCTTCTTCAACTGATCTTCATGTGTCTTGATCTTGAGGGCCTCCATTTGGCCTGATCACCTTCCTCTGAACATTCTCTAGCTTATCAGTGTCTCCCAAAATGTGGTGGCTGGCATTGAACACAATATTCCCACTATCATACCCGAATCAGGCCCCTCTGCCAATAAAATCCCAGGCCCACTCCCCATCTCTGTCTTTATACCATTTATAACTTTAATGAAGTAAACTTCAACCTCCCTATCCCCTGATTTTGTAGACAGTCTATGCTGTAGTCTCTATCTCCAGGGCTATAACCAAACTTAGCCAAATGAATTAAAATGCAATCCAGTCTTGAGTAAGGGTGTTTTTTTTAAGGTAACTAAAAAGTATAATCTCTTGTGGATGGGGTTTACACTGACATGCTACTATCTGAATGATGATGGCAGATAAGGTTCTCCACTCACTGAATTATGTCTGTCTATTTCTTGACTTGCCTTAGAGTCTCCAAACAACTAGATATTGTATATCTCCCAATTTTGGAGATTTTTTAAAAAAGGCTTGCGATGTAAATACCCTTTGTTGGTGGTGAAAAGCCTAAAATCAAACTAATATTGATGATTTTTCATTTAATTGTCAGTGAGATAGAGGATTATATATCCATCTAGAGCTGGAAAATACATCAGAGACTGTCTAGTCCAATCTTTTTATTTCCTGGGTGAAGAAATTGAGGCACAGTGAAGTTAAGGAACTAGTTCCCGTTAGAATTGCTTCTGGGTCCCCCAACATTACAAGAGTTTTTTTAGTCAAGAATATGGCACCATCTTTTGCTTTTGAGTTTCCTGCAACAACACTTTGACACTTATGTAAAAGGAACTACTTCGTTCTTTACTACCTAAAAGCCAGCTATAGTGCATTCCACCCTTCCCCAGGGTTCCTTAGTTTTGGTTATGTTGGGGAGTGTAGTCTCTGCTTTTGGATGGAGCTCCCATCAACTGTTGCTATTGTGTTGTTGTTCAGTTATTTTAGTTGTGTCTCACTCTTTGTGACCCCATTTGGGGGTTTTCTTGGCAAAGATACTGGAGTGGTTGGCCATTTCTTTCTCTAGCTCATTTTATTTTATTTTTTTTCTCTAGCTCATTTTCGAGATGAGGGAACGGCAGCAAACAGAGTGAAGTGACTTGCCCGGGGTCATACAGTTAGTAAGTATAAAAGGTCAAATTTGAATTCAGTAAGATGAGTCTCCCTGACTCCAGATCAGGTACTCTATCCATTGCAGAACTAGCTGTCCTTCCTACCATTTATGTTCCCCAGAATGTTGAGATACAAACATCCCTGTACCATTTAGCTACTTAACAATTCAATTAGTGCTTTTGTTTTTGCTTTTTTACAAAAGGAATATCTACATCAAAGGTATAATAAGAACATACACGTATTCTCCTTAGTGTGTGAGGGGCATAACTCCTCTATACCTCCCAAGTCTCTAAAAAGAATAGAGGGATCAGGGTCACAATTTAGCTTAGTTACTATATAGTATTGGCTCAACCAAGTATTATGTTCCAAATCTCTCCATTCCCCCCCCCCCCCCCTTCCAGCATGTGTCCTGAGACCCTGCATTCTCTAGGGTTCCCGGCTAGTCTGATGGTGGCATCTGGCTCCAAGGTCACCAGGGCTGGAGCTCTCCAGTCACCTACAATCAAAAGGACAAATGAAACAGACCAAAACTAAGTCTTTTGGGGGGGCCATGGAGGGTGGGGAGAGGGTGGCCCTTCCCTTTCCCCTGAAAGCTGAGAGAGACAGAGAGACAGAGACAGAGACAGAGAGCTATGCCTATATGACAGTTCCTAAAATGCAGTCAGCGTTGGTTATGCATCCAAAAGAAAGAGGATGCCCTCATCCATGTGGCTGGTTTGTTTGTTTCATCCATACAGCTTTGAAACACAAGGTATTTTCTCCCAGAAAGAGGTCTTTGGTGTCTTCTATGAGGGTGGCTCCATCTTAGGTGATCTGGCTATCCAACAAAGCTCACTTAAAAAAATGTATAGTTCAGTAGTGGACAATGATAAGAGCTTACATTGTATGGGGTGTTTGGTTGTTGTTTTGAGTGGAGCAACCATATCCATATTTTCTTTTAGCCATTCCTAGCAAACTATGAGCAAGTCACTTTCTGGGTCTCAGATTGTTCCCTGAAGTTCCCAAAGAACAGATAATGAAACACACCTTTTTCCTTTTGGTAAAGAGATGAGGTAAGAAAAAAAAATCTTGTATACATTGTCAGATGGTCTCCATATTACGTGGTTTTAATGAGTTGTTTTGTTTGTTTACATGGAAGAACTCAATCTAGAGGGGATATTGAGTGATGTAAAGATGTAAAAAATGAACAAAAATGAATTTGTGAAAGTAAAATAGAATTAGGAGACTGGCAAAATGATCTCTAAAATTCCTTCCAGCCTCAAGTTACAAGACTCACAGAATCTAAGGGTTGAAAGAGATTTTATCATCCATTGTAATTCTAGGTCATTTTACCTGATTGCCTAGAGTGTTGCAATTTCAGGTAAATAGTTTAAGCCCTTCAGTCATTCATGTAATAAGATCAGAAATTGAGTGTAGGATTAATTCTAGAACTAAAATATTAGTATACTTTAAAAATGCATTTGAAGTGGGAACTGAACCTTCAGTAAAAGTAAACCTTCCCTCCCCTGTATAAACAAAGACATCCAAATTCTGGGGGAAAGTCTTCCTCTGCAGAAAGTTGTAGACAAAGAAGATACATTTCATTATATGTGTTGGTTATATCCTAATAGGAGTAAGGAGACAGAGTACTTTCAGTGTGTGAAATCTATCATTGGAATAGCAGTTTGTTGACATCTAATAAAAAAAATGTTCTTAACCAGCCCTCCCCCAACTGAATGGGGACAGTATGACCTCATTGTCCAGCAAAGTCCTTGTACAAGTATGTGAATAAACTCCCAACAATGACTTTCATTCTGAATCAAGTTCTTTGCCAAGGATGTTTTAATCATGACCATGAGATAGAAGTAGCACGAAGTGTGACATGAGAAAATAAAAAATTGCCCTCAGTCTCGTGTGGCTTTATACTACATCTGTAGCTGTAGCAGTGGCAAGGAAGAAGGTACAGGGTGATGGGAATCATACAGTTCTTAAACAATCTATAAAGCCATATGGCTTTCAGTCATTTTAATATTTAACCTTTGTCCAGTGACCAAAAAAATGAGCATACTACCAGATTAACAGAACTGTGTCCAATCTTTCATTCTCACTATAAATGAAACTAGAAAAATGGAAGACCGGCTCCCAGATTTTCTTCTCCTTTGGTGATTTCACCCTATATTGCTAATGATTGGAAAGAGTGATGGATTTAGAGACAGGATCATAGAACCATAGATTTATAGCTTGAAGCAAACTTAAAAGGTTGTATAGTTCAAATCCTTCATTTTACAGATGAGAAAACTGGGGTCTGATGGTCACTTATTGCCTATGTGATATTAGTCATGAAGTTAATTTCCTCTTCTTTAAAATGAAGGGGTTGAACTAGATGACCTTAAAATCCTTTTCAGCTTGATAGTTATGATTTTATGATCAATTTTTTTTGCCAGATCATATTTTCCCCTCATTTTTTCTCTTCTTCTACATCAGTAATAATGAGAATAATTATCATACTTAAATTTTGCAAAGTACCTTATATTATATACTTAAATAGTTTGATTTGTTATGCAATTAATTTTTGTAATTAAGAAGCATTTATTTTTTTCTCTCTCACCTCATTTTCTTCTCCTTAATCCTGCCATGAAAAAGAAAAAAACCCTCGTGACAGATAAACACACTCAAGAAAAACTAATTCCCATAATAACCATGTCCAAAAATGTGTTTCACTCTGCATATTCATCTATCATCTCTCTTATAGGAGGTATGTATTATTCTTCATCATTAGTCCTTTGGAATCATGCTTGACTTTGTAGTGATCAGAGTTTTAAAATAATTCAAAATTGCTTATTTTACAATGGTATATAAATTGTTCTCCTGAATCTGTTCATTTCCCTCTCTATTAGTTTATATAAGACTTCCTAGTTTCAATTCATTTCATTTTTAGAACAACCCTCTGAGGTGAGTCCTACAAATATTATTATCCCCATTTTACAGATGAGGAAATTGAAGTTCACAATTTAAGTGTCCATGATCATATACTGGCAAGAGTCAGATATGGAATCTTTTCTAATGCTGAGTAATCTATCCCCTTAGTCATGTTACAAATGCAATAGAGATGTGAACTATCTCTAACATCAGCATTTCTCATCCTTTCATGAGATAATTTGCAAATGTGAAACCAGGGAAAGTCCCAATTGTCACTTAACTTGTATAGACATTAGGGTTTTTGGTTACATCTTTTCTTTTATTCTACTCTTTTTTTTCCAATGTCTCTGGTGTTTTGTCTTGAAATATTGTGATATGCTTGTGTTGGCAACATAAGAGTCCTCTGTTCCTTTTAGTATTTCATCTATGAGTGAATTAAAAAAGTGAAGGTCTATTTCTCTCTACTGTACTAGGTAGTAGGACAATAAATACAAAAGTGAGACATTCTCTAAGGATCTTACATTCTAATAGGAGGAGAAAACATATAATTAATAGTCATGTGTTGGGAATTTTTCATTTTTTATTTCCTTTTATTCCACTTGCAACTTTTGGTTAACTGAAAGCCTTTCTTCTTTTAATATTAACTTCACCTGACCAAAACTTGTCCCATGGGATGGGAAAACTTACTTAAAGTCTTAAACATTCATAGGATAGGAAGCCAGAGGAAGAATTTAAACTGTCCCTGACTCTTTGGTGACATGCAAATTTGCCTCTTCGGTTAGTCTATTTATGAATTCTCTGAATGTAGCTTAGTCTATAACCTGACTTAGTTAACCTATAGAATTTGTTTGGCAAGGTTTATGACTCTGAAATTATGACTCTTTTTAACTAAATGTTTTCAATTTTTATGACATCCAAGGAAGTTATTATAGTATTATGAATTTGTCTTTTCTTTAACTTTTATGACTAAAGAGGAATATACAAGATTACAATATGTAAAAGAAGTATTTCTCTGGCAGACTAATTAGAATCCCAATGGTTATTTAAATTTTCTCTGAGGCCTGAACTTATGCTTGAGCATAATAATAAAACTTAGGTTTAAAAATTTTTTTAAATTTTGTTTTAGAATCAGTGATCAATAACGAATACTGGTTTCAAGGCAGAAGAGCTAGGCAATTGAGGTTTAGTGACTTGCCTAGAGTCACCCAGCTAAGAAGTGTTTAAGATCAGGTTTGAACCCAGGATTCTCCTATCACTAGGACTGGAACTTTATCTTTTGAGTCACCTCGCTGTTGCCAAACCTGGGTTTTTACCTCTATATTTTTTGCATTGTGGAAAATATCTATACATGGTATCAGTTACCTGCTGCATGAACTCAGAGAGAAGATGTTTTCCCATGACATTAAAGAAGAGAATTTTGGTCTAGGGAAGACCATGGGAATGGGATTAGGCAGTTGATCATCACATCCTTTCTGGAAGCATTGATGGCATTAATTTAATGTTCCCCCCTAGAGTAAGAGCTAGAAAACTTTGGAGAATTGGGGATGCAAGGGTAAGGAGTGGGATCACCCATGACAGTAGGGTGTAACAGTTAAAATTTAGGAATATGGGGAGACTGAGGCAGGTAGAAATTAGTTTCTCTCTGCAAGGAGTATTATATTTTTTTAGAAGTTTATTAAGGATTAAAGAATATACAAGTAAGAAACATGTGCCTAGGCCAGAGGCCTAGACAAAATAACCTCACATCATGGAAGAGACACATCTGCTCCAAAACGGAAGTCCAAAAGAAGACCCAAAAACCTTTGCCACCAGCTTAAATCCTTCCTCGATCTCGACCCACCTCAGAATTCCCGTGAGATTACAAAGCATTTTGGGGAAGTGGAGCAAAGGCTTGTGGGGATTGTAGTCCTGTATTCAAGTCTATTTTTTACATGCCCCCGTTTGATCCTCTGGGAAGAAGTCCTTCCCCAAAGTATCATAAAAACATAATCAATTTAAAGATGACAATAATTTGAGGATAAGAAAAAAAAAGAACAAAAGAAATAATTACTGGACACATTGACAGAAAGCCAATTAGGGGGCAGTCCTCTTTGGCATGAAAGTATACATGCAAATAAATGTTCATTAACCATACCCAAAGTTCAATTTTGTGCAACTTGTGGTCTGGAGGCTTCTTCATGATGGCTTCTCCAGCAGTTCAGTTCTGGATTCAGAGAGGTAGCATCTTCTTTACCTAAAATTCTTCTCAAAAGGAATTAAACTTTGCAATTTAAATAATAATATTTTTTACATTCCCCCCGTTAAGAGGGTGATTTAAAAAAAAGGATCACTTAGGGATGCATGGCTGAGGTATGAGGTATATGAATCAATTGGCAAGAGATATTAAAAGGATATCAGAAAAATCCAAAAAAAAAGAAAAATTTCTAGATGAAAATATATCAAAGTCTTATGTGTAAAAATTCCAAGTAAAGAAAAATAAATCTATAACAGGTCCTTCAATCAGGGCCCAATTAAAATGATCTAAGCACTGATGCATTTACCCAGTTAGTAGCCAGGACTACAGAAAGGTACCACATTATGGAAGGCAGAAAGGGGACCAGATTATAGGAGCCAAGGTTTCGGGGGTACTCGTCTGTGAGTATTTTCAGAGTGAGTGTGGATACAAGGAAAGCCTATGTCGAGCAATGATAAACATAGTAACCTTGAATCTTCACACTAGGTTCAAGACCTTTGTATTGGCCTAGACGTGCATCAATCCATCCTGGATTGGCCTTTCTTTGGCTCTGTGAAATGGCTCTTGTGTGTATCTCTTGTCCTGGAATCACACAGAATCATTAAGCAAAGTCCCATAATTTATTTAAATAATTAGTGGCATCGTTTTTATAGTCACAAGCTTTTTAGGGCACGTATTAGCAAATGTATTTCAAACTTGTAGCACTGAAAAGTCAAAAAGTTAAAGAAAATCTTAATGCTGGTAGCATGTGCTTCAAATATAAAAAGGAGAGAAAAAATAATAAAAAAACTGGAAAAGTATATTGCATATGCAAGAAAAATATAATAATAAAAGAGCTTTTAAAAATTCAAAAATATAGCTTATAATCATTGACACTCTGTATCAGCTAAGAAAATATAAAATACAAGGCTTTCTCACCAAAAATGAGATCCATTTCCTCTTCATATCTGACCATGATCACTGTGAGTAGAAGGCAAATGAATTGAACAAGGTTAACAATTTTTTCATTTTTAAAAATACAGTAGTACAAATATGTAGTTACCAAAATCCCAAAAATTCTCAATAGCCCAATTAATTACAATAGCAAACAAACACACTTTCATATTTCACATAAGTTGCTGTATGACATTTTTAAAACCTATGAATTGATGGACATTTGTCACAATTTTTACAAACATAGCAATCCTTCAACCTTGGTATTTAAACATATTTTTTTTAAACAAAGTAAAAAACTCATCTTGGGTTAAGAACATAATCAAGAAATCTAGATATCATTCTGGTAAAAGTAAAATAGTGAGCTGAAGAGTATAAATAAAGGGGTGCTCCTTTTGGAGGCTTTTAGGGATACAAATGCCCTGAGATTAACTGCCCAATTTCCATTCACATGTGGGAAGGTTGGGGTTTATAAAATGTATTTCACTTCAGCTACTAGGATGGGCCTTACCTCGTGGTAGGGGCAGGCAAAAATAACCAGATTGTTAAAAAAAATTCCAAAAATCATATTTAAAAACCCTTAAAATCAAATCATTTGAGGTATTTAGCACATTAAATTTTTCCAAGGTTGTTAATACAATTATAACCAGTTCTGAAGTCCATCTATCCTCGGCAAAATAGAAAAAAGCTGTTTTTTCATATATGGGCTTATTCACAATAATATTTGTTCAATAGTTATAGGGGAAAAACAACAGAATTTTTAAAACTAAGTACATTCAAAATAAATTCAATCAACCTTCAGTTCAAGCAGAATAATATTGAATCCAGTAATATATGAACAAAATCACAAAGTTAAACCATAACAAAAAATGCAATAGAATACAGAGATTTTTATAAACCATTGGAGTCTGAAATGCCTTAGAATGTAGCCTTTAGTCTCTTCAAAGTTCCTTGGGTTCTTATCCATTTAAATGTCTATTGTCAGAAGGCAGAGTGGTAAGGGCTAAGCAATGGGGTCTAAGGGGTCTGCTCAGGGCCCCACAGCTGGAAAGTATCTGAAGCCAGATTTTAACCCAGGACCACATGTCTTTATGTCTGGCTCTCAGTCCGTTGAGCCACCCATTTGCCCTTTCAAAGTTAAAGTTGAATCTTTGGGCTGAATCTGCTCCCTGACAGGCAGGTAAAATCAATGAAATTACCAGAAGAGTCAAAAGGTATCCTTTTAAACAGCCCATTGCTTTTTAAGTTTCTGTTTGAAAAAAATCTGTTTCTTCTCCTCTCCCTTTTCTCTCTCCCCTGCTCTGATACCTCCTCCTGCCCCAGTCCACCTGGAGCCCAGGCCGCCCACATGGAGTCAATACCCCCCATCCATGTGGAGGCTTAGCCTAAGGGAAAATTGCCCTGTTCTCCTTTCCCTCTCGTCTTTCCCCTCTGCCCAAGTGGCCAATACTGTTACCAGCTGGTCGAAATGAGTCCTGAGCGATTTGCTCCAAGGATCTGGGTAATGAGCTGTCTGGGTCGGAGGCCAGATGGGAGAGAGACAGACCTCTGAGGTGGGTAGGGCCAGGAGCCGGAGTGCAGACAAACAGGGCTGGGAGCTCGGGCACCAGGTGAGAGGCCAGGAGCAGAAGCAGGAGCCGGAGAGGGCTGCAGGCAGGAGCTGATCAAGATGGTTTTCTAAAAGGCATCTTGGAGATATGTAGCTAAAAAAAAATTCTCTAGGCTAAAAAATTTGATAAGTTCTCATCCAATCTAGTGGTCGCCATCTGTAACAGTTAAAATTTAGGAATATGGGGAGACTGAGGCAGGTAGAAATTAGTTTCTCTCTGCAAGGAGTATTATATTTTTTTAGAGGTTTATTAAGGATTAAGGATTAAAGAATATACAAGTAAGAAACATGTGCCTAGCCAGAGGCCTAGACAAAATAACCTCACATCATGGAAGAGATGCATCTGCTCCAAAACCGAAGTCCAAAAGAAGACCCAAAAACCTTTGCCACCAGCTTAAATCCTTCCTCAATCTCGGCCCACCTCAGAATTCCAGTGAGATTACAAAGCATTTTGGGGAAGTGGAGCAAAGGCTTGTGGGGATTGTAGTCCTGTATTCGAGTCTATTTTTTACAAGGGCAGATGACTAAAAGCCTGAGGCAGGCATAGAAAGCATATGGCGGATGTCTGCTAGATGTAATAGGTAAGGTGAGTTTGTCTTCATTCACTCACACCAATCAGCCATCAGGACAGCTCCATCTCAGACAGAATTCCAAAACTGAGTGGACTATCTTCCCTAGGTCCACTCTCCAGGTGTCTGAGGATGAGGGTGCTGATTCAGGTGGGGGCAGTGGGGTTACAGCATGATAGGTGGCAAGATGTTCAGAGTGGAGACTCATTTGAGCTTTGTGTCTGAGAACTTTGCTTTGACATGTGTTAGGTATATGTTGACCTTTAATAAAAAAAAAAAATTCCCACTTCTCTATGTCTTTTTTAGACATACCACTTTGGTATGTCTTAGTCACAAGATTTCTGCTTACTCATTTGATACAAAACTTCCTATATCGGTTCCCTTTATTTGGCTTTTTGACCCCTCTATACACAGGCAGTTTTTCTTTCATTTATCATCATAGTCTTCCAATGTTTAGGTTTAATCTTGTCTCTTTTTAAACCACTCAATTTCTTATTTTAAAGATAGTCCTAACTCTTAAACTCCATTCTCTGAAGTACATAGAGTCCCAAGCTTTGATATCATCTCTCCTGGTTGTTCAGTGATGGGAGTAAAGAAATACTGAAGTTTGGGGTTCAAAAAGTTCAATATCTTTTCAGTATTTCAACATTTACTTGAAAGACTGACTTTAGGAGAATCTGATTGTGTGTGATAGTGGCAAAAATAGAATTATTTTTAAATTTCCTGCTAAAGTTTTCTCCTTCTTGGATTTTTTTTTGGGGGTGTGGGGTGGGGGATAGGGTGCCTGTTCAGAACACTCCTTTTTACTACTTTAGCCTTCTTAGAGGCATTTTTCTTCTTCTTGGGTTAGGGGCTCTGCTTTCTGCCCTCATTTTTCTTCCCCTTTCTTTTGCCCCCTTATTTAGCACTTGAGTACAGCCATAAGCCAGTTTAGTAAGTCCATTACATTTATTTATTTGTTTGTTTGTTTATCTATCTCTATCTGTCTATCTGTCTATCTATCTATCTATCTATCTAACCCTTACCTTCCTCTTGGAATCAATACTATGTATTGGGTCCAAGGCAGAAGAGTGGTAAGGGCTAGGCAATGGGGGTCAAGTGCTTGCCCAGGGCCATATAGAGTCCATTACATTTAAAATTTCTATTTACTTGATTTTAAAATATTTTCCTTCTGTCTTAGATTCAATACTGTGTATTAGTTCAAGGCAGAAGAGTGGTAAGGGCTAGGCAAGGGGGGGTTCAGTGACTTGCCCAGGGTCACACAGCTAGGAAGTGGCTGAGGCCAGATTTTAATCCAGGACTTCCCATATTTGGGCCTGAATAATCTTATTCCATCAAGCCACCTAGTTCCCTCTCAGTTCATTACATTTTATGATTCATTTTCTTGTATGCTGCTTTGGAATGGTTTCATCTATGTCGTGGTGTGCGTATCTGCTATTTCTCCACACAAATTTGCTTTCCTTTCTCTTCCCCACTTGGTGGCATAGTAGTGAGAGTACTGGTCCTGAAGTCAGGAAGACCTCCATTCATGTGTAACCTGAAACACTCATCAGCTATGGGACCCCAAGTAAGTCCCTTAATGGCTGCCTGACTCTGTTTCCCCCCATGTAAAATGGTGATAGCAATAGCATCTGCTTTCCAGGTCTGTTGTGAGCATCAAGTGGGATAACACCTGAAAGATGCTCAGCACAGGGCCTGGCACAAGAGAGGCACTCATTAAATGTTTGCTCCCTTCCCTGTCCCCCAACACACACACACACACACACACACACACACACACACACACACACACACACACACACACCTTCTGGTCACACCAAAGACATTGAGCTTAAAGTATTCCTTGGGGAGAAAGATAATGAAACTCTCCTTGTTTTCCCGTAAAAGCAGTGAAATAAAAGTTTAAAATGGCACCCAAGTCCCCTAAGAAAGCCTTAAAAAGATGAACAATGCCTCCAGATGAGACAACAATCAATAAAACTAAAGGAAAACACAAACAAACTCCTACACCAGTCCAGGACTGAACAAGAAGGTAACAAGAAGATGGTTGGGGGAGGGTGCAAGGAAGAAACCAGCAGAATTTCAGCTCAGAAGACGCATTGGTGCCATGTTAGGACACACAGGGTCTGGCAATGACACACCTGCACCATTCATTGACATACAACATGCCTACATCATGCAACGTCACACCACAGGCATGCAACAATGCCCCAACATCACACAACAAGAACCAGTGCCATGCCATGCCACATCTGAGCTGCCTTCCCATTCCCAGGCCAGGTCTGTGAAAGAACAAAGGCCGAGAGAGGGGGCAGGACCCAAGTTCCCCATCTGAACCGAACTAATTTGCTATCAGCCATACTACAAAGCAGATCTCTGAAATATGAGGAAGCAGAAAAAAAGCCAAGAAATATACAAAAGAAAAGTGTACCTGAAAAATAAATAGAAGGAGAATTTCCATAAGAAGTGGAAACAGATATTCTGGAGAAAATAATTGCCTTAGAAACAATGATTCCAAGAGCGTATGGAAAAAATGCTAACGAGTTTGGAATTCCTGAGGAAAAATGGAAAGAGAATAAATAACTTAGGGCAGAAAGTGGAAAATATTCCTCAAGTACTGTATTCTGCCCTCCTGCCCCCAAGTAGTACAGAACATACAGAACTCAATGATTTAATGAGGGAACAAGAAATATTAGAACAAAGTAAAAAAAAAAAACCCTGAAAAATTAGAAGAATATCTATCATGAAAAAGAACTCCTCTGTAAATCAAGACAAGATAATTTAGTCTAAATCACAAGACTCCCTAAAAACCCTGACTCCACAAAAACTCAGTTACCATTTTTCAAGACGTCATTAAAAAAAACTGCCCATGTCTATGAGAACCAGAGAGCAAAAAGGAAAAAACAAAACAAAACCAAAAACCAGAGGCCAAGTGAAATAGACAGATTCCATTAGATTACATTCAGTCGTGAAGTTTTTATGCAAGGTCAATTTGCTAAAATTAGAAGGGGAAAGATTAATTGGGAAAAAAATCTTTGTAGCAATTTTTTTTTCTGAAAAAAAATTTTTTTATCCAAGATATACAGGGAATTAATAGAAATACATAAGAAAATGAGCCACTTCCCCAACAGATAGATGGACAAAGGGTAATGGATAGTTTTCAAAAGAAGAAAGGCAAGCTATCAACAACCACATGGAAAAATGCTCCAAATCACTAATATTAAGAGAGATCTAACTTAAAACAACTCCCCCTGCCCCAGTCCCTTCCTTCTTCTTGTAGCAAAGAACTAGAAAGGGACTGTATAGATATCCAGCAGGTGGGGAATAGATGAACAAATCATGACATATGAATATAATGGAATATTGTTGCTCATATGAAATGACAAAAAGGATGGATTCAGAAGACTTGTATGAACTGATGTAGAGTGAAATGAGCAGAACCAGGAGAAAAATTCACACACTGCCAAATAGATTAGAAAGCAAAACAATTGTGAAAAGCTTAAAAACTCTCATTGATGCAATGGCCAAACATGGCTCCAGGAGATTTAGGACAAATCATGCTTCCTGCCTCTGGATGGAGAGTTGTTTATTAAAGATGCAGAACGAGACACACATTTTCCAACAGTCAGTAGGTAGGTTTATTTTGCTTGATTACATCTATTTGTAACAATGGAGGGCCTTTATTTTTTTTAATCTAATTTGGGTGGGAGTGATTGGAATGGGGGTGTTAATAGTTAAATTTAAAAAAAA